>NW_026776721.1:0-70645 GCF_030936135.1 Gavia stellata | reverse complement strand
TAGGTTACCAGTGGGAGATGAGGACCAGCAAGAGCTTTCAGGGCTGGCACCTTTAGTGTAGGAGCAATCGCTGGACGTTCGCAATTTCGGTGTTGAGCTCTGGCCAGATTGAGCAGGAGAGGCTGTGTACGTTGGAAGTTTTAGTAGGCTAAACAAGTTCAGAGGCCAAGTGTTTGTGGTTCGTTTGAGAGGTTACCAGTGGGAGATGAGGACCAGCAAGAGCTTTCAGGGCTGGCACCTTTAGTGTAGGAGCAATCCCTGGACGTTCGCAATTTCGGTGTTGAGCTCTGGCCAGATTGAGCAGGAGAGGCTGTGTACGTTGGAAGTTTTAGTAGGCTAAACAAGTTCAGAGGCCAAGTGTTTGTGGTTCGTTTGAGAGGTTACCAGTGGGAGATGAGGACCAGCAAGAGCTTTCAGGGCTGGCACCTTTAGTGTAGGAGCAATCGCTGGACGTTCGCAATGTCAGTGTTGAGCTCTGGCCAGATTGAGCAGGAGAGGCTGTGTACGTTGGAAGTTTTAGTAGGCGAAACAAGTTCAGAGCCCAAGTGTTTGTGGTTCGTTTGAGAGGTTACCAGTGGGAGATGAGGACCAGCAAGAGCTTTCAGGGCTGGCACCTTTAGTGTAGGAGCAATCGCTGGACGTTCGCAATGTCGGTGTTGAGCTCTGGCCAGATTGAGCAGGAGAGGCTGTGTACGTTGGAAGTTTTAGTAGGCTAAACAAGTTCAGAGGCCAAGTGTTTGTGGTTCGTTTGAGAGGTTACCAGTGGGAGATGAGGACCAGCAAGAGCTTTCAGGGCTGGCACCTTTAGTGTAGGAGCAATCGCTGGACGTTCGCAATTTCGTTGTTGAGCTCTGGCCAGATTGAGCAGGAGAGGCTGTGTACGTTGGAAGTTTTAGTAGGCTAAACAAGTTGAGAGCCCAAGTGTTTGTGGTTCGTTTGAGAGGTTACCAGTGGGAGATGAGGACCAGCAAGAGCTTTCAGGGCTGGCACCTTTAGTGTAGGAGCAATCGCTGGACGTTCGCAATTTCGGTGTTGAGCTCTGGCCAGATTGAGCAGGAGAGGCTGTGTACGTTGGAAGTTTTAGTAGGCTAAACAAGTTCAGAGGCCAAGTGTTTGTGGTTCGTTTGAGAGGTTACCAGTGGGAGATGAGGACCAGCAAGAGCTTTCAGGGCTGGCACCTTTAGTGTAGGAGCAATCGCTGGACGTTTGCAATTTCGGTGTTGAGCTCTGGCCAGATTGAGCAGGAGAGGCTGTGTACGTTGGAAGTTTTAGTAGGCGAAACAAGTTCAGAGCCCAAGTGTTTGTGGTTCGTTTGAGAGGTTACCAGTGGGAGATGAGGACCAGCAAGAGCTTTCAGGGCTGGCACCTTTAGTGTAGGAGCAATCGCTGGACGTTCGCAATTTCGGTGTTGAGCTCTGGCCAGATTGAGCAGGAGAGGCTGTGTACGTTGGAAGTTTTAGTAGGCTAAACAAGTTCAGAGGCCAAGTGTTTGTGGTTCGTTTGAGAGGTTACCAGTGGGAGATGAGGACCAGCAGGAGCTTTCAGGGCTGGCACCTTTAGTGTAGGAGCAATCGCTGGACGTTCGCAATTTCGGTGTTGAGCTCTGGCCAGATTGAGCAGGAGAGGCTGTGTACGTTGGAAGTTTTAGTAGGCGAAACAAGTTCAGAGCCCAAGTGTTTGTGGTTCGTTTGAGAGGTTACCAGTGGGAGATGAGGACCAGCAAGAGCTTTCAGGGCTGGCACCTTTAGTGTAGGAGCAATCGCTGGACGTTCGCAATGTCGGTGTTGAGCTCTGGCCAGATTGAGCAGGAGAGGCTGTGTACGTTGGAAGTTTTAGTAGGCGAAACAAGTTCAGAGCCCAAGTGTTTGTGGTTCGTTTGAGAGGTTACCAGTGGGAGATGAGGACCAGCAAGAGCTTTCAGGGCTGGCACCTTTAGTGTAGGAGCAATCGCTGGACGTTCGCAATGTCGGTGTTGAGCTCTGGCCAGATTGAGCAGGAGAGGCTGTGTACGTTGGAAGTTTTAGTAGGCTAAACAAGTTCAGAGGCCAAGTGTTTGTGGTTCGTTTGAGAGGTTACCAGTGGGAGATGAGGACCAGCAAGAGCTTTCAGGGCTGGCACCTTTAGTGTAGGAGCAATCGCTGGACGTTCGCAATGTCGGTGTTGAGCTCTGGCCAGATTGAGCAGGAGAGGCTGTGTACGTTGGAAGTTTTAGTAGGCTAAACAAGTTCAGAGGCCAAGTGTTTGTGGTTCGTTTGAGAGGTTACCAGTGGGAGATGAGGACCAGCAGGAGCTTTCAGGGCTGGCACCTTTAGTGTAGGAGCAATCGCTGGACGTTCGCAATTTCGGTGTTGAGCTCTGGCCAGATTGAGCAGGAGAGGCTGTGTACGTTGGAAGTTTTAGTAGGCTAAACAAGTTCAGAGCCCAAGTGTTTGTGGTTCGTTTGAGAGGTTACCAGTGGGAGATGAGGACCAGCAGGAGCTTTCAGGGCTGGCACCTTTAGTGTAGGAGCAATCGCTGGACGTTCGCAATTTCGTTGTTGAGCTCTGGCCAGATTGAGCAGGAGATGCTGTGTACGTTGGAAGTTTTAGTAGGCTAAACAAGTTCAGAGCCCAAGTGTTTGTGGTTCGTTTGAGAGGTTACCAGTGGGAGATGAGGACCAGCAAGAGCTTTCAGGGCTGGCACCTTTAGTGTAGGAGCAATCCTGGACGTTCGCAATTTCGGTGTTGAGCTCTGGCCAGATTGAGCAGGAGAGGCTGTGTACGTTGGAAGTTTTAGTAGGCTAAACAAGTTCAGAGCCCAAGTGTTTGTGGTTCGTTTGAGAGGTTACCAGTGGGAGATGAGGACCAGCAAGAGCTTTCAGGGCTGGCACCTTTAGTGTAGGAGCAATCGCTGGACGTTCGCAATTTCGGTGTTGAGCTCTGGCCAGATTGAGCAGGAGAGGCTGTGTACGTTGGAAGTTTTAGTAGGCTAAACAAGTTCAGAGGCCAAGTGTTTGTGGTTCGTTTGAGAGGTTACCAGTGGGAGATGAGGACCAGCAAGAGCTTTCAGGGCTGGCACCTTTAGTGTAGGAGCAATCCCTGGACGTTCATAATTTCGTTGGTGAATTTTGGCAGATTGAGCAGGAGAGGCTGTGTACGTTGGAAGTTTTAGTAGGCTAAACAAGTTCAGAGCCCAAGTGTTTGTGGTTCGTTTGAGAGGTTACCAGTGGGAGATGAGGACCAGCAGGAGCTTTCAGGGCTGGCACCTTTAGTGTAGGAGCAATCCCTGGACGTTCGCAATTTCGGTGTTGAGCTCTGGCCAGATTGAGCAGGAGAGGCTGTGTACGTTGGAAGTTTTAGTAGGCTAAACAAGTTCAGAGGCCAAGTGTTTGTGGTTCGTTTGAGAGGTTACCAGTGGGAGATGAGGACCAGCAAGAGCTTTCAGGGCTGGCACCTTTAGTCTAGGAGCAATCGCTGGACGTTCGCAATTTCGGTGTTGAGCTCTGGCCAGATTGAGCAGGAGAGGCTGTGTACGTTGGAAGTTTTAGTAGGCTAAACAAGTTCAGAGCCCAAGTGTTTGTGATTCGTTTGAGAGGTTACCAGTGGGAGATGAGGACCAGCAAGAGCTTTCAGGGCTGGCACCTTTAGTGTAGGAGCAATCCCTGGACGTTCATAATTTCGTTGGTGAATTTTGGGCAGATTGAGCAGGAGAGGCTGTGTACGTTGGAAGTTTTAGTAGGCTAAACAAGTTCAGAGGCCAAGTGTTTGTGGTTCGTTTGAGAGGTTACCAGTGGGAGATGAGGACCAGCAAGAGCTTTCAGGGCTGGCACCTTTAGTGTAGGAGCAATCGCTGGACGTTCGCAATTTCGGTGTTGAGCTCTGGCCAGATTGAGCAGGAGAGGCTGTGTACGTTGGAAGTTTTAGTAGGCTAAACAAGTTCAGAGGCCAAGTGTTTGTGGTTCGTTTGAGAGGTTACCAGTGGGAGATGAGGACCAGCAAGAGCTTTCAGGGCTGGCACCTTTAGTGTAGGAGCAATCGCTGGACGTTTGCAATTTCGGTGTTGAGCTCTGGCCAGATTGAGCAGGAGAGGCTGTGTACGTGGAAGTTTTAGTAGGCGAAACAAGTTCAGAGCCCAAGTGTTTGTGGTTCGTTTGAGAGGTTACCAGTGGGAGATGAGGACCAGCAAGAGCTTTCAGGGCTGGCACCTTTAGTGTAGGAGCAATCGCTGGACGTTCGCAATTTCGGTGTTGAGCTCTGGCCAGATTGAGCAGGAGAGGCTGTGTACGTTGGAAGTTTTAGTAGGCTAAACAAGTTCAGAGCCCAAGTGTTTGTGGTTCGTTTGAGAGGTTACCAGTGGGAGATGAGGACCAGCAGGAGCTTTCAGGGCTGGCACCTTTAGTGTAGGAGCAATCCCTGGACGTTCGCAATTTCGGTGTTGAGCTCTGGCCAGATTGAGCAGGAGAGGCTGTGTACGTTGGAAGTTTTAGTAGGCTAAACAAGTTCAGAGGCCAAGTGTTTGTGGTTCGTTTGAGAGGTTACCAGTGGGAGATGAGGACCAGCAAGAGCTTTCAGGGCTGGCACCTTTAGTGTAGGAGCAATCGCTGGACGTTCGCAATGTCAGTGTTGAGCTCTGGCCAGATTGAGCAGGAGAGGCTGTGTACGTTGGAAGTTTTAGTAGGCGAAACAAGTTCAGAGCCCAAGTGTTTGTGGTTCGTTTGAGAGGTTACCAGTGGGAGATGAGGACCAGCAAGAGCTTTCAGGGCTGGCACCTTTAGTGTAGGAGCAATCGCTGGACGTTCGCAATGTCGGTGTTGAGCTCTGGCCAGATTGAGCAGGAGAGGCTGTGTACGTTGGAAGTTTTAGTAGGCTAAACAAGTTCAGAGGCCAAGTGTTTGTGGTTCGTTTGAGAGGTTACCAGTGGGAGATGAGGACCAGCAAGAGCTTTCAGGGCTGGCACCTTTAGTGTAGGAGCAATCGCTGGACGTTCGCAATTTCGGTGTTGAGCTCTGGCCAGATTGAGCAGGAGAGGCTGTGTACGTTGGAAGTTTTAGTAGGCTAAACAAGTTCAGAGGCCAAGTGTTTGTGGTTCGTTTGAGAGGTTACCAGTGGGAGATGAGGACCAGCAGGAGCTTTCAGGGCTGGCACCTTTAGTGTAGGAGCAATCGCTGGACGTTCGCAATTTCGGTGTTGAGCTCTGGCCAGATTGAGCAGGAGAGGCTGTGTACGTTGGAAGTTTTAGTAGGCTAAACAAGTTCAGAGCCCAAGTGTTTGTGTGGTTCGTTTGAGAGGTTACCAGTGGGAGATGAGGACCAGCAAGAGCTTTCAGGGCTGGCACCTTTAGTGTAGGAGCAATCCCTGGACGTTCGCAATTTCGGTGTTGAGCTCTGGCCAGATTGAGCAGGAGAGGCTGTGTACGTTGGAAGTTTTAGTAGGCGAAACAAGTTCAGAGCCCAAGTGTTTGTGGTTCGTTTGAGAGGTTACCAGTGGGAGATGAGGACCAGCAAGAGCTTTCAGGGCTGGCACCTTTAGTGTAGGAGCAATCGCTGGACGTTCGCAATTTCGGTGTTGAGCTCTGGCCAGATTGAGCAGGAGAGGCTGTGTACGTTGGAAGTTTTAGTAGGCTAAACAAGTTCAGAGCCCAAGTGTTTGTGGTTCGTTTGAGAGGTTACCAGTGGGAGATGAGGACCAGCAAGAGCTTTCAGGGCTGGCACCTTTAGTGTAGGAGCAATCGCTGGACGTTCGCAATGTCGGTGTTGAGCTCTGGCCAGATTGAGCAGGAGATGCTGTGTACGTTGGAAGTTTTAGTAGGCGAAACAAGTTCAGAGCCCAAGTGTTTGTGGTTCGTTTGAGAGGTTACCAGTGGGAGATGAGGACTAGCAAGAGCTTTCAGGGCTGGCACCTTTAGTGTAGGAGCAATCCCTGGACGTTCGCAATTTCGGTGTTGAGCTCTGGCCAGATTGAGCAGGAGAGGCTGTGTACGTTGGAAGTTTCAGTAGGCTAAACAAGTTCAGAGCCCAAGTGTTTGTGGTTCGTTTGAGAGGTTACCAGTGGGAGATGAGGACCAGCAAGAGCTTTCAGGGCTGGCACCTTTAGTGTAGGAGCAATCCTGGACGTTCATAATTTCTTTGGTGAATTTGGGCAGATTGAGCAGGAGAGGCTGTGTACGTTGGAAGTTTTAGTAGGCTAAACAAGTTCAGATCTAAGTGTTTGTGGTTCGTTTGAGAGGTTACCAGTGGGAGATGAGGACCAGCAAGAGCTTTCAGGGCTGGCACCTTTAGTGTAGGAGCAATCGCTGGACGTTCGCAATTTCGGTGTTGAGCTCTGGCCAGATTGAGCAGGAGAGGCTGTGTACGTTGGAAGTTTTAGTAGGCTAAACAAGTTCAGAGGCCAAGTGTTTGTGGTTCGTTTGAGAGGTTACCAGTGGGAGATGAGGACCAGCAAGAGCTTTCAGGGCTGGCACCTTTAGTGTAGGAGCAATCGCTGGACGTTGCAATTTCGGTGTTGAGCTCTGGCCAGATTGAGCAGGAGAGGCTGTGTACGTTGGAAGTTTTAGTAGGCGAAACAAGTTCAGAGCCCAAGTGTTTGTGGTTCGTTTGAGAGGTTACCAGTGGGAGATGAGGACCAGCAAGAGCTTTCAGGGCTGGCACCTTTAGTGTAGGAGCAATCGCTGGACGTTCGCAATTTCGGTGTTGAGCTCTGGCCAGATTGAGCAGGAGATGCTGTGTACGTTGGAAGTTTTAGTAGGCGAAACAAGTTCAGAGCCCAAGTGTTTGTGGTTCGTTTGAGAGGTTACCAGTGGGAGATGAGGACCAGCAGGAGCTTTCAGGGCTGGCACCTTTAGTGTAGGAGCAATCGCTGGACGTTCGCAATTTCGGTGTTGAGCTCTGGCCAGATTGAGCAGGAGAGGCTGTGTACGTTGGAAGTTTTAGTAGGCTAAACAAGTTCAGAGGCCAAGTGTTTGTGGTTCGTTTGAGAGGTTACCAGTGGGAGATGAGGACCAGCAAGAGCTTTCAGGGCTGGCACCTTTAGTGTAGGAGCAATCGCTGGACGTTCGCAATTTCGGTGTTGAGCTCTGGCCAGATTGAGCAGGAGAGGCTGCGTACGTTGGAAGTTTTAGTAGGCTAAACAAGTTCAGAGCCCAAGTGTTTGTGGTTCGTTTGAGAGGTTACCAGTGGGAGATGAGGACCAGCAAGAGCTTTCAGGGCTGGCACCTTTAGTGTAGGAGCAATCGCTGGACGTTCGCAATGTCGGTGTTGAGCTCTGGCCAGATTGAGCAGGAGAGGCTGTGTACGTTGGAAGTTTTAGTAGGCTAAACAAGTTCAGAGGCCAAGTGTTTGTGGTTCGTTTGAGAGGTTACCAGTGGGAGATGAGGACCAGCAAGAGCTTTCAGGGCTGGCACCTTTAGTGTAGGAGCAATCGCTGGACGTTCGCAATTTCGGTGTTGAGCTCTGGCCAGATTGAGCAGGAGAGGCTGTGTACGTTGGAAGTTTTAGTAGGCTAAACAAGTTCAGAGGCCCAAGTGTTTGTGGTTCGTTTGAGAGGTTACCAGTGGGAGATGAGGACCAGCAAGAGCTTTCAGGGCTGGCACCTTTAGTGTAGGAGCAATCGCTGGACGTTCGCAATTTCGGTGTTGAGCTCTGGCCAGATTGAGCAGGAGAGGCTGTGTACGTTGGAAGTTTTAGTAGGCTAAACAAGTTCAGAGCCCAAGTGTTTGTGGTTCGTTTGAGAGGTTACCAGTGGGAGATGAGGACCAGCAAGAGCTTTCAGGGCTGGCACCTTTAGTGTAGGAGCAATCGCTGGACGTTCGCAATGTCGGTGTTGAGCTCTGGCCAGATTGAGCAGGAGAGGCTGTGTACGTTGGAAGTTTTAGTAGGCTAAACAAGTTGAGAGCCCAAGTGTTTGTGGTTCGTTTGAGAGGTTACCAGTGGGAGATGAGGACCAGCAAGAGCTTTCAGGGCTGGCACCTTTAGTGTAGGAGCAATCGCTGGACGTTCGCAATTTCGGTGTTGAGCTCTGGCCAGATTGAGCAGGAGAGGCTGTGTACGTTGGAAGTTTTAGTAGGCTAAACAAGTTCAGAGCCCAAGTGTTTGTGGTTCGTTTGAGAGGTTACCAGTGGGAGATGAGGACCAGCAAGAGCTTTCAGGGCTGGCACCTTTAGTGTAGGAGCAATCGCTGGACGTTCGCAATGTCGGTGTTGAGCTCTGGCCAGATTGAGCAGGAGAGGCTGTGTACGTTGGAAGTTTTAGTAGGCTAAACAAGTTCAGAGCCCAAGTGTTTGTGGTTCGTTTGAGAGGTTACCAGTGGGAGATGAGGACCAGCAAGAGCTTTCAGGGCTGGCACCTTTAGTGTAGGAGCAATCCCTGGACGTTCGCAATTTCGGTGTTGAGCTCTGGCCAGATTGAGCAGGAGAGGCTGTGTACGTTGGAAGTTTCAGTAGGCTAAACAAGTTCAGAGCCCAAGTGTTTGTGGTTCGTTTGAGAGGTTACCAGTGGGAGATGAGGACCAGCAGGAGCTTTCAGGGCTGGCACCTTTAGTGTAGGAGCAATCGCTGGACGTTCGCAATTTCGTTGTTGAGCTCTGGCCAGATTGAGCAGGAGATGCTGTGTACGTTGGAAGTTTTAGTAGGCGAAACAAGTTCAGAGCCCAAGTGTTTGTGGTTCGTTTGAGAGGTTACCAGTGGGAGATGAGGACTAGCAAGAGCTTTCAGGGCTGGCACCTTTAGTGTAGGAGCAATCCCTGGACGTTCGCAATTTCGGTGTTGAGCTCTGGCCAGATTGAGCAGGAGAGGCTGTGTACGTTGGAAGTTTTAGTAGGCTAAACAAGTTCAGAGCCCAAGTGTTTGTGGTTCGTTTGAGAGGTTACCAGTGGGAGATGAGGACCAGCAAGAGCTTTCAGGGCTGGCACCTTTAGTGTAGGAGCAATCGCTGGACGTTCGCAATGTCGGTGTTGAGCTCTGGCCAGATTGAGCAGGAGAGGCTGTGTACGTTGGAAGTTTTAGTAGGCGAAACAAGTTCAGAGCCCAAGTGTTTGTGGTTCGTTTGAGAGGTTACCAGTGGGAGATGAGGACCAGCAAGAGCTTTCAGGGCTGGCACCTTTAGTGTAGGAGCAATCCCTGGACGTTCGCAATTTCGGTGTTGAGCTCTGGCCAGATTGAGCAGGAGAGGCTGTGTACGTTGGAAGTTTTAGTAGGCTAAACAAGTTCAGAGCCCAAGTGTTTGTGGTTCGTTTGAGAGGTTACCAGTGGGAGATGAGGACCAGCAAGAGCTTTCAGGGCTGGCACCTTTAGTGTAGGAGCAATCGCTGGACGTTCGCAATTTCGGTGTTGAGCTCTGGCCAGATTGAGCAGGAGAGGCTGTGTACGTTGGAAGTTTTAGTAGGCTAAACAAGTTCAGAGGCCAAGTGTTTGTGGTTCGTTTGAGAGGTTACCAGTGGGAGATGAGGACCAGCAAGAGCTTTCAGGGCTGGCACCTTTAGTGTAGGAGCAATCCCTGGACGTTCGCAATTTCGGTGTTGAGCTCTGGCCAGATTGAGCAGGAGAGGCTGTGTACGTTGGAAGTTTTAGTAGGCTAAACAAGTTCAGAGGCCAAGTGTTTGTGGTTCGTTTGAGAGGTTACCAGTGGGAGATGAGGACCAGCAAGAGCTTTCAGGGCTGGCACCTTTAGTGTAGGAGCAATCGCTGGACGTTCGCAATGTCAGTGTTGAGCTCTGGCCAGATTGAGCAGGAGAGGCTGTGTACGTTGGAAGTTTTAGTAGGCGAAACAAGTTCAGAGCCCAAGTGTTTGTGGTTCGTTTGAGAGGTTACCAGTGGGAGATGAGGACCAGCAAGAGCTTTCAGGGCTGGCACCTTTAGTGTAGGAGCAATCGCTGGACGTTCGCAATGTCGGTGTTGAGCTCTGGCCAGATTGAGCAGGAGAGGCTGTGTACGTTGGAAGTTTTAGTAGGCTAAACAAGTTCAGAGCCCAAGTGTTTGTGGTTCGTTTGAGAGGTTACCAGTGGGAGATGAGGACCAGCAAGAGCTTTCAGGGCTGGCACCTTTAGTGTAGGAGCAATCGCTGGACGTTCGCAATTTCGGTGTTGAGCTCTGGCCAGATTGAGCAGGAGAGGCTGTGTACGTTGGAAGTTTTAGTAGGCTAAACAAGTTGAGAGCCCAAGTGTTTGTGGTTCGTTTGAGAGGTTACCAGTGGGAGATGAGGACCAGCAAGAGCTTTCAGGGCTGGCACCTTTAGTGTAGGAGCAATCGCTGGACGTTCGCAATTTCGGTGTTGAGCTCTGGCCAGATTGAGCAGGAGAGGCTGTGTACGTTGGAAGTTTTAGTAGGCTAAACAAGTTCAGAGGCCAAGTGTTTGTGGTTCGTTTGAGAGGTTACCAGTGGGAGATGAGGACCAGCAAGAGCTTTCAGGGCTGGCACCTTTAGTGTAGGAGCAATCGCTGGACGTTTGCAATTTCGGTGTTGAGCTCTGGCCAGATTGAGCAGTAGGCTGTGTACGGTTGGAAGTTTTAGTATGCGAAACAAGTTCAGAGCCCAAGTGTTTGTGGTTCGTTAGAGAGGTTACCAGTGGGAGATGAGGACCAGCAAGAGCTTTCAGGGCTGGCACCTTTAGTGTAGGAGCAATCGCTGGAAGTTCGCAATTTCGGTGTTGAGCTCTGGCCAGATTGAGCTACGTAGAGGCTGTGTACGTTGGAAGTTTTAGTAGGCGAAACAAGTTCAGAGGCCAAGTGTTTGTGGTTCGTTTGAGAGGTTACCAGTGGGAGATGAGGACCAGCAAGAGCTTTCAGGGCTGGCACCTTTAGTGTAGGAGCAATCGCTGGAAGTTCGCAATTCGGTGTTGAGCTCTGGCCAGATTGAGCAGGAGAGGCTGTGTACGTTGGAAGTTTTAGTAGGCGAAACAAGTTCAGAGCCCAAGTGTTTGTGGTTCGTTTGAGAGGTTACCAGTGGGAGATGAGGACCAGCAAGAGCTTTCAGGGCTGGCACCTTTAGTGTAGGAGCAATCGCTGGACGTTCGCAATGTCGGTGTTGAGCTCTGGCCAGATTGAGCAGGAGAGGCTGTGTACGTTGGAAGTTTTAGTAGGCGAAACAAGTTCAGAGCCCAAGTGTTTGTGGTTCGTTTGAGAGGTTACCAGTGGGAGATGAGGACCAGCAAGAGCTTTCAGGGCTGGCACCTTTAGTGTAGGAGCAATCGCTGGACGTTCGCAATGTCGGTGTTGAGCTCTGGCCAGATTGAGCAGGAGAGGCTGTGTACGTTGGAAGTTTTAGTAGGCTAAACAAGTTCAGAGGCCAAGTGTTTGTGGTTCGTTTGAGAGGTTACCAGTGGGAGATGAGGACCAGCAAGAGCTTTCAGGGCTGGCACCTTTAGTGTAGGAGCAATCGCTGGACGTTCGCAATGTCGGTGTTGAGCTCTGGCCAGATTGAGCAGGAGAGGCTGTGTACGTTGGAAGTTTTAGTAGGCTAAACAAGTTCAGAGGCCAAGTGTTTGTGGTTCGTTTGAGAGGTTACCAGTGGGAGATGAGGACCAGCAAGAGCTTTCAGGGCTGGCACCTTTAGTGTAGGAGCAATCGCTGGACGTTCGCAATTTCGGTGTTGAGCTCTGGCCAGATTGAGCAGGAGAGGCTGTGTACGTTGGAAGTTTTAGTAGGCTAAACAAGTTCAGAGCCCAAGTGTTTGTGGTTCGTTTGAGAGGTTACCAGTGGGAGATGAGGACCAGCAGGAGCTTTCAGGGCTGGCACCTTTAGTGTAGGAGCAATCGCTGGACGTTCGCAATTTCGTTGTTGAGCTCTGGCCAGATTGAGCAGTAGATGCTGTGTACGTTGGAAGTTTTAGTAGGCTAAACAAGTTCAGAGCCCAAGTGTTTGTGGTTCGTTTGAGAGGTTACCAGTGGGAGATGAGGACCAGCAAGAGCTTTCAGGGCTGGCACCTTTAGTGTAGGAGCAATCCCTGGACGTTCGCAATTTCGGTGTTGAGCTCTGGCCAGATTGAGCAGGAGAGGCTGTGTACGTTGGAAGTTTTAGTAGGCTAAACAAGTTCAGAGCCCAAGTGTTTGTGGTTCGTTTGAGAGGTTACCAGTGGGAGATGAGGACCAGCAAGAGCTTTCAGGGCTGGCACCTTTAGTGTAGGAGCAATCGCTGGACGTTCGCAATTTCGGTGTTGAGCTCTGGCCAGATTGAGCAGGAGAGGCTGTGTACGTTGGAAGTTTTAGTAGGCTAAACAAGTTCAGAGGCCAAGTGTTTGTGGTTCGTTTGAGAGGTTACCAGTGGGAGATGAGGACCAGCAAGAGCTTTCAGGGCTGGCACCTTTAGTGTAGGAGCAATCCCTGGACGTTCATAATTTCGTTGGTGAATTTTGGGCAGATTGAGCAGGAGAGGCTGTGTACGTTGGAAGTTTTAGTAGGCTAAACAAGTTCAGAGCCCAAGTGTTTGTGGTTCGTTTGAGAGGTTACCAGTGGGAGATGAGGACCAGCAGGAGCTTTCAGGGCTGGCACCTTTAGTGTAGGAGCAATCCCTGGACGTTCGCAATTTCGGTGTTGAGCTCTGGCCAGATTGAGCAGGAGAGGCTGTGTACGTTGGAAGTTTTAGTAGGCTAAACAAGTTCAGAGGCCAAGTGTTTGTGGTTCGTTTGAGAGGTTACCAGTGGGAGATGAGGACCAGCAAGAGCTTTCAGGGCTGGCACCTTTAGTCTAGGAGCAATCGCTGGACGTTCGCAATTTCGGTGTTGAGCTCTGGCCAGATTGAGCAGGAGAGGCTGTGTACGTTGGAAGTTTTAGTAGGCTAAACAAGTTCAGAGCCCAAGTGTTTGTGATTCGTTTGAGAGGTTACCAGTGGGAGATGAGGACCAGCAAGAGCTTTCAGGGCTGGCACCTTTAGTGTAGGAGCAATCCCTGGACGTTCATAATTTCGTTGGTGAATTTTGGGCAGATTGAGCAGGAGAGGCTGTGTACGTTGGAAGTTTTAGTAGGCTAAACAAGTTCAGAGGCCAAGTGTTTGTGGTTCGTTTGAGAGGTTACCAGTGGGAGATGAGGACCAGCAAGAGCTTTCAGGGCTGGCACCTTTAGTGTAGGAGCAATCGCTGGACGTTCGCAATTTCGGTGTTGAGCTCTGGCCAGATTGAGCAGGAGAGGCTGTGTACGTTGGAAGTTTTAGTAGGCTAAACAAGTTCAGAGGCCAAGTGTTTGTGGTTCGTTTGAGAGGTTACCAGTGGGAGATGAGGACCAGCAAGAGCTTTCAGGGCTGGCACCTTTAGTGTAGGAGCAATCGCTGGACGTTTGCAATTTCGGTGTTGAGCTCTGGCCAGATTGAGCAGGAGAGGCTGTGTACGTTGGAAGTTTTAGTAGGCGAAACAAGTTCAGAGCCCAAGTGTTTGTGGTTCGTTTGAGAGGTTACCAGTGGGAGATGAGGACCAGCAAGAGCTTTCAGGGCTGGCACCTTTAGTGTAGGAGCAATCGCTGGACGTTCGCAATTTCGGTGTTGAGCTCTGGCCAGATTGAGCAGGAGAGGCTGTGTACGTTGGAAGTTTTAGTAGGCTAAACAAGTTCAGAGCCCAAGTGTTTGTGGTTCGTTTGAGAGGTTACCAGTGGGAGATGAGGACCAGCAGGAGCTTTCAGGGCTGGCACCTTTAGTGTAGGAGCAATCGCTGGACGTTCGCAATGTCGGTGTTGAGCTCTGGCCAGATTGAGCAGGAGAGGCTGTGTACGTTGGAAGTTTTAGTAGGCTAAACAAGTTCAGAGCCCAAGTGTTTGTGGTTCGTTTGAGAGGTTACCAGTGGGAGATGAGGACCAGCAAGAGCTTTCAGGGCTGGCACCTTTAGTGTAGGAGCAATCGCTGGACGTTCGCAATGTCAGTGTTGAGCTCTGGCCAGATTGAGCAGGAGAGGCTGTGTACGTTGGAAGTTTTAGTAGGCGAAACAAGTTCAGAGCCCAAGTGTTTGTGGTTCGTTTGAGAGGTTACCAGTGGGAGATGAGGACCAGCAAGAGCTTTCAGGGCTGGCACCTTTAGTGTAGGAGCAATCGCTGGACGTTCGCAATGTCGGTGTTGAGCTCTGGCCAGATTGAGCAGGGAGGCTGTGTACGTTGGAAGTTTTAGTAGGCTAAACAAGTTCAGAGGCCAAGTGTTTGTGGTTCGTTTGAGAGGTTACCAGTGGGAGATGAGGACCAACAAGAGCTTTCAGGGCTGGCACCTTTAGTGTAGGAGCAATCGCTGGACGTTCGCAATTTCGGTGTTGAGCTCTGGCCAGATTGAGCAGGAGAGGCTGTGTACGTTGGAAGTTTTAGTAGGCTAAACAAGTTCAGAGGCCAAGTGTTTGTGGTTCGTTTGAGAGGTTACCAGTGGGAGATGAGGACCAGCAGGAGCTTTCAGGGCTGGCACCTTTAGTGTAGGAGCAATCGCTGGACGTTCGCAATTTCGGTGTTGAGCTCTGGCCAGATTGAGCAGGAGAGGCTGTGTACGTTGGAAGTTTTAGTAGGCTAAACAAGTTCAGAGCCCAAGTGTTTGTGGTTCGTTTGAGAGGTTACCAGTGGGAGATGAGGACCAGCAAGAGCTTTCAGGGCTGGCACCTTTAGTGTAGGAGCAATCCCTGGACGTTCGCAATTTCGGTGTTGAGCTCTGGCCAGATTGAGCAGGAGAGGCTGTGTACGTTGGAAGTTTTAGTAGGCGAAACAAGTTCAGAGCCCAAGTGTTTGTGGTTCGTTTGAGAGGTTACCAGTGGGAGATGAGGACCAGCAAGAGCTTTCAGGGCTGGCACCTTTAGTGTAGGAGCAATCGCTGGACGTTCGCAATTTCGGTGTTGAGCTCTGGCCAGATTGAGCAGGAGAGGCTGTGTACGTTGGAAGTTTTAGTAGGCTAAACAAGTTCAGAGCCCAAGTGTTTGTGGTTCGTTTGAGAGGTTACCAGTGGGAGATGAGGACCAGCAAGAGCTTTCAGGGCTGGCACCTTTAGTGTAGGAGCAATCGCTGGACGTTCGCAATGTCGGTGTTGAGCTCTGGCCAGATTGAGCAGGAGATGCTGTGTACGTTGGAAGTTTTAGTAGGCGAAACAAGTTCAGAGCCCAAGTGTTTGTGGTTCGTTTGAGAGGTTACCAGTGGGAGATGAGGACTAGCAAGAGCTTTCAGGGCTGGCACCTTTAGTGTAGGAGCAATCCCTGGACGTTCGCAATTTCGGTGTTGAGCTCTGGCCAGATTGAGCAGGAGAGGCTGTGTACGTTGGAAGTTTCAGTAGGCTAAACAAGTTCAGAGCCCAAGTGTTTGTGGTTCGTTTGAGAGGTTACCAGTGGGAGATGAGGACCAGCAAGAGCTTTCAGGGCTGGCACCTTTAGTGTAGGAGCAATCCCTGGACGTTCATAATTTCTTTGGTGAATTTTGGGCAGATTGAGCAGGAGAGGCTGTGTACGTTGGAAGTTTTAGTAGGCTAAACAAGTTCAGAGGCCAAGTGTTTGTGGTTCGTTTGAGAGGTTACCAGTGGGAGATGAGGACCAGCAAGAGCTTTCAGGGCTGGCACCTTTAGTGTAGGAGCAATCGCTGGACGTTCGCAATTTCGGTGTTGAGCTCTGGCCAGATTGAGCAGGAGAGGCTGTGTACGTTGGAAGTTTTAGTAGGCTAAACAAGTTCAGAGGCCAAGTGTTTGTGGTTCGTTTGAGAGGTTACCAGTGGGAGATGAGGACCAGCAAGAGCTTTCAGGGCTGGCACCTTTAGTGTAGGAGCAATCGCTGGACGTTTGCAATTTCGGTGTTGAGCTCTGGCCAGATTGAGCAGGAGAGGCTGTGTACGTTGGAAGTTTTAGTAGGCGAAACAAGTTCAGAGCCCAAGTGTTTGTGGTTCGTTTGAGAGGTTACCAGTGGGAGATGAGGACCAGCAAGAGCTTTCAGGGCTGGCACCTTTAGTGTAGGAGCAATCGCTGGACGTTCGCAATTTCGTTGTTGAGCTCTGGCCAGATTGAGCAGGAGATGCTGTGTACGTTGGAAGTTTTAGTAGGCGAAACAAGTTCAGAGCCCAAGTGTTTGTGGTTCGTTTGAGAGGTTACCAGTGGGAGATGAGGACCAGCAGGAGCTTTCAGGGCTGGCACCTTTAGTGTAGGAGCAATCGCTGGACGTTCGCAATTTCGGTGTTGAGCTCTGGCCAGATTGAGCAGGAGAGGCTGTGTACGTTGGAAGTTTTAGTAGGCTAAACAAGTTCAGAGGCCAAGTGTTTGTGGTTCGTTTGAGAGGTTACCAGTGGGAGATGAGGACCAGCAAGAGCTTTCAGGGCTGGCACCTTTAGTGTAGGAGCAATCGCTGGACGTTCGCAATTTCGGTGTTGAGCTCTGGCCAGATTGAGCAGGAGAGGCTGTGTACGTTGGAAGTTTTAGTAGGCGAAACAAGTTCAGAGCCCAAGTGTTTGTGGTTCGTTTGAGAGGTTACCAGTGGGAGATGAGGACCAGCAAGAGCTTTCAGGGCTGGCACCTTTAGTGTAGGAGCAATCGCTGAATGTGTTGAGCTCTGGCCAGATTGAGCAGGAGAGGCTGTGTACGTTGGAAGTTTTAGTAGGCTAAACAAGTTCAGAGCCCAAGTGTTTGTGGTTCGTTTGAGAGGTTACCAGTGGGAGATGAGGACCAGCAAGAGCTTTCAGGGCTGGCACCTTTAGTGTAGGAGCAATCCCTGGACGTTCGCAATGTCGGTGTTGAGCTCTGGCCAGATTGAGCAGGAGAGGCTGTGTACGTTGGAAGTTTTAGTAGGCTAAACAAGTTCAGAGGCCAAGTGTTTGTGGTTCGTTTGAGAGGTTACCAGTGGGAGATGAGGACCAGCAAGAGCTTTCAGGGCTGGCACCTTTAGTGTAGGAGCAATCGCTGGACGTTCGCAATTTCGGTGTTGAGCTCTGGCCAGATTGAGCAGGAGAGGCTGTGTACGTTGGAAGTTTTAGTAGGCTAAACAAGTTCAGAGGCCAAGTGTTTGTGGTTCGTTTGAGAGGTTACCAGTGGGAGATGAGGACCAGCAAGAGCTTTCAGGGCTGGCACCTTTAGTGTAGGAGCAATCGCTGGACGTTCGCAATGTCGGTGTTGAGCTCTGGCCAGATTGAGCAGGAGAGGCTGTGTACGTTGGAAGTTTTAGTAGGCTAAACAAGTTCAGAGGCCAAGTGTTTGTGGTTCGTTTGAGAGGTTACCAGTGGGAGATGAGGACCAGCAAGAGCTTTCAGGGCTGGCACCTTTAGTGTAGGAGCAATCGCTGGACGTTCGCAATTTCGGTGTTGAGCTCTGGCCAGATTGAGCAGGAGAGGCTGTGTACGTTGGAAGTTTTAGTAGGCTAAACAAGTTCAGAGCCCAAGTGTTTGTGGTTCGTTTGAGAGGTTACCAGTGGGAGATGAGGACCAGCAGGAGCTTTCAGGGCTGGCACCTTTAGTGTAGGAGCAATCGCTGGACGTTCGCAATTTCGGTGTTGAGCTCTGGCCAGATTGAGCAGGAGAGGCTGTGTACGTTGGAAGTTTTAGTAGGCTAAACAAGTTCAGAGCCCAAGTGTTTGTGGTTCGTTTGAGAGGTTACCAGTGGGAGATGAGGACCAGCAAGAGCTTTCAGGGCTGGCACCTTTAGTGTAGGAGCAATCGCTGGACGTTCGCAATGTCGGTGTTGAGCTCTGGCCAGATTGAGCAGGAGAGGCTGTGTACGTTGGAAGTTTTAGTAGGCTAAACAAGTTGAGAGCCCAAGTGTTTGTGGTTCGTTTGAGAGGTTACCAGTGGGAGATGAGGACCAGCAAGAGCTTTCAGGGCTGGCACCTTTAGTGTTAGGAGCAATCGCTGGACGTTCGCAATTTCGGTGTTGAGCTCTGGCCAGATTGAGCAGGAGAGGCTGTGTACGTTGGAAGTTTTAGTAGGCTAAACAAGTTCAGAGCCCAAGTGTTTGTGGTTCGTTTGAGAGGTTACCAGTGGGAGATGAGGACCAGCAAGAGCTTTCAGGGCTGGCACCTTTAGTGTAGGAGCAATCGCTGGACGTTCGCAATGTCGGTGTTGAGCTCTGGCCAGATTGAGCAGGAGAGGCTGTGTACGTTGGAAGTTTTAGTAGGCGAAACAAGTTCAGAGCCCAAGTGTTTGTGGTTCGTTTGAGAGGTTACCAGTGGGAGATGAGGACCAGCAAGAGCTTTCAGGGCTGGCACCTTTAGTGTAGGAGCAATCCCTGGACGTTCGCAATTTCGGTGTTGAGCTCTGGCCAGATTGAGCAGGAGAGGCTGTGTACGTTGGAAGTTTCAGTAGGCTAAACAAGTTCAGAGCCCAAGTGTTTGTGGTTCGTTTGAGAGGTTACCAGTGGGAGATGAGGACCAGCAAGAGCTTTCAGGGCTGGCACCTTTAGTGTAGGAGCAATCCCTGGACGTTCGCAATTTCGGTGTTGAGCTCTGGCCAGATTGAGCAGGAGAGGCTGTGTACGTTGGAAGTTTTAGTAGGCTAAACAAGTTCAGAGGCCAAGTGTTTGTGCTTCGTTTGAGAGGTTACCAGTGGGAGATGAGGACCAGCAAGAGCTTTCAGGGCTGGCACCTTTAGTGTAGGAGCAATCGCTGGACGTTCGCAATTTCGGTGTTGAGCTCTGGCCAGATTGAGCAGGAGAGGCTGTGTACGTTGGAAGTTTTAGTAGGCTAAACAAGTTCAGAGCCCAAGTGTTTGTGGTTCATTTGAGAGGTTACCAGTGGGAGATGAGGACCAGCAAGAGCTTTCAGGGCTGGCACCTTTAGTGTAGGAGCAATCGCTGGACGTTCGCAATTTCGGTGTTGAGCTCTGGCCAGATTGAGCAGGAGAGGCTGTGTACGTTGGAAGTTTTAGTAGGCGAAACAAGTTCAGAGGCCAAGTGTTTGTGGTTCGTTTGAGAGGTTACCAGTGGGAGATGAGGACCAGCAAGAGCTTTCAGGGCTGGCACCTTTAGTGTAGGAGCAATCGCTGGACGTTTGCAATTTCGGTGTTGAGCTCTGGCCAGATTGAGCAGGAGAGGCTGTGTACGTTGGAAGTTTTAGTAGGCGAAACAAGTTCAGAGCCCAAGTGTTTGTGGTTCGTTTGAGAGGTTACCAGTGGGAGATGAGGACCAGCAAGAGCTTTCAGGGCTGGCACCTTTAGTGTAGGAGCAATCCCTGGACGTTCGCAATTTCGGTGTTGAGCTCTGGCCAGATTGAGCAGGAGAGGCTGTGTACGTTGGAAGTTTTAGTAGGCTAAACAAGTTCAGAGGCCAAGTGTTTGTGGTTCGTTTGAGAGGTTACCAGTGGGAGATGAGGACCAGCAGGAGCTTTCAGGGCTGGCACCTTTAGTGTAGGAGCAATCGCTGGACGTTCGCAATGTCGGTGTTGAGCTCTGGCCAGATTGAGCAGGAGAGGCTGTGTACGTTGGAAGTTTTAGTAGGCGAAACAAGTTCAGAGCCCAAGTGTTTGTGGTTCGTTTGAGAGGTTACCAGTGGGAGATGAGGACCAGCAAGAGCTTTCAGGGCTGGCACCTTTAGTGTAGGAGCAATCGCTGGACGTTCGCAATGTCGGTGTTGAGCTCTGGCCAGATTGAGCAGGAGAGGCTGTGTACGTTGGAAGTTTTAGTAGGCTAAACAAGTTCAGAGCCCAAGTGTTTGGGGTTCGTTTGAGAGGTTACCAGTGGGAGATGAGGACCAGCAAGAGCTTTCAGGGCTGGCACCTTTAGTGTAGGAGCAATCCCTGGACGTTCGCAATTTCGGTGTTGAGCTCTGGCCAGATTGAGCAGGAGAGGCTGTGTACGTTGGAAGTTTTAGTAGGCTAAACAAGTTCAGAGCCCAAGTGTTTGTGGTTCGTTTGAGAGGTTACCAGTGGGAGATGAGGACCAGCAAGAGCTTTCAGGGCTGGCACCTTTAGTGTAGGAGCAATCGCTGGACGTTCGCAATGTCGGTGTTGAGCTCTGGCCAGATTGAGCAGGAGAGGCTGTGTACGTTGGAAGTTTTAGTAGGCTAAACAAGTTCAGAGGCCAAGTGTTTGTGGTTCGTTTGAGAGGTTACCAGTGGGAGATGAGGACCAGCAAGAGCTTTCAGGGCTGGCACCTTTAGTGTAGGAGCAATCCCTGGACGTTCGTAATTTCGTTGGTGAATTTTGGGCAGATTGAGCAGGAGAGGCTGTGTACGTTGGAAGTTTTAGTAGGCTAAACAAGTTCAGAGCCCAAGTGTTTGTGGTTCGTTTGAGAGGTTACCAGTGGGAGATGAGGACCAGCAAGAGCTTTCAGGGCTGGCACCTTTAGTGTAGGAGCAATCGCTGGACGTTCGCAATTTCGGTGTTGAGCTCTGGCCAGATTGAGCAGGAGAGGCTGTGTACGTTGGAAGTTTTAGTAGGCGAAACAAGTTCAGAGCCCAAGTGTTTGTGGTTCGTTTGAGAGGTTACCAGTGGGAGATGAGGACTAGCAAGAGCTTTCAGGACTGGCACCTTTAGTGTAGGAGCAATCGCTGGACGTTCGCAATTTCGGTGTTGAGCTCTGGCCAGATTGAGCAGGAGAGGCTGTGTACGTTGGAAGTTTCAGTAGGCTAAACAAGTTCAGAGCCCAAGTGTTTGTGGTTCGTTTGAGAGGTTACCAGTGGGAGATGAGGACCAGCAAGAGCTTTCAGGGCTGGCACCTTTAGTGTAGGAGCAATCGCTGGACGTTCGCAATGTCGGTGTTGAGCTCTGGCCAGATTGAGCAGGAGAGGCTGTGTACGTTGGAAGTTTTAGTAGGCGAGACAAGTTCAGAGCCCAAGTGTTTGTGGTTCGTTTGAGAGGTTACCAGTGGGAGATGAGGACCAGCAAGAGCTTTCAGGGCTGGCACCTTTAGTGTAGGAGCAATCCCTGGACGTTCGTAATTTCGTTGGTGAATTTTGGGCAGATTGAGCAGGAGAGGCTGTGTACGTTGGAAGTTTTAGTAGGCTAAACAAGTTCAGAGCCCAAGTGTTTGTGGTTCGTTTGAGAGGTTACCAGTGGGAGATGAGGACCAGCAAGAGCTTTCAGGGCTGGCACCTTTAGTGTAGGAGCAATCGCTGGACGTTCGCAATTTCGGTGTTGAGCTCTGGCCAGATTGAGCAGGAGAGGCTGTGTACGTTGGAAGTTTTAGTAGGCTAAACAAGTTCAGAGCCCAAGTGTTTGTGGTTCGTTTGAGAGGTTACCAGTGGGAGATGAGGACCAGCAAGAGCTTTCAGGGCTGGCACCTTTAGTGTAGGAGCAATCCCTGGACGTTCGTAATTTCGTTGGTGAATTTTGGGCCGATTGAGCAGGAGAGGCTGTGTACGTTGGAAGTTTTAGTAGGCTAAACAAGTTCAGAGCCCAAGTGTTTGTGGTTCGTTTGAGAGGTTACCAGTGGGAGATGAGGACCAGCAAGAGCTTTCAGGGCTGGCACCTTTAGTGTAGGAGCAATCGCTGGACGTTCGCAATTTCGGTGTTGAGCTCTGGCCAGATTGAGCAGGAGAGGCTGTGTACGTTGGAAGTTTTAGTAGGCTAAACAAGTTCAGAGGCCAAGTGTTTGTGGTTCGTTTGAGAGGTTACCAGTGGGAGATGAGGACCAGCAAGAGCTTTCAGGGCTGGCACCTTTAGTGTAGGAGCAATCGCTGGACGTTCGCAATTTCGGTGTTGAGCTCTGGCCAGATTGAGCAGGAGAGGCTGTGTACGTTGGAAGTTTTAGTAGGCTAAACAAGTTCAGAGCCCAAGTGTTTGTGGTTCGTTTGAGAGGTTACCAGTGGGAGATGAGGACCAGCAAGAGCTTTCAGGGCTGGCACCTTTAGTGTAGGAGCAATCCCTGGACGTTCGTAATTTCGTTGGTGAATTTGGGCCGATTGAGCAGGAGAGGCTGTGTACGTTGGAAGTTTTAGTAGGCTAAACAAGTTCAGAGGCCAAGTGTTTGTGGTTCGTTTGAGAGGTTACCAGTGGGAGATGAGGACCAGCAAGAGCTTTCAGGGCTGGCACCTTTAGTGTAGGAGCAATCGCTGGACGTTCGCAATTTCGGTGTTGAGCTCTGGCCAGATTGAGCAGGAGAGGCTGTGTACGTTGGAAGTTTTAGTAGGCGAAACAAGTTCAGAGCCCAAGTGTTTGTGGTTCGTTTGAGAGGTTACCAGTGGGAGATGAGGACCAGCAAGAGCTTTCAGGGCTGGCACCTTTAGTGTAGGAGCAATCGCTGGACGTTCGCAATTTCGGTGTTGAGCTCTGGCCAGATTGAGCAGGAGAGGCTGTGTACGTTGGAAGTTTCAGTAGGCTAAACAAGTTCAGAGCCCAAGTGTTTGTGGTTCGTTTGAGAGGCTACCAGTGGGAGATGAGGACCAGCAAGAGCTTTCAGGGCTGGCACCTTTAGTGTAGGAGCAATCGCTGGACATTCGCAATGTCGGTGTTGAGCTCTGGCCAGATTGAGCAGGAGAGGCTGTGTACGTTGGAAGTTTTAGTAGGCTAAACAAGTTCAGAGCCCAAGTGTTTGTGGTTCGTTTGAGAGGTTACCAGTGGGAGATGAGGACCAGCAAGAGCTTTCAGGGCTGGCACCTTTAGTGTAGGAGCAATCCCTGGATGTTCGTAATTTCGTTGGTGAATTTTGGGCAGATTGAGCAGGAGAGGCTGTGTACGTTGGAAGTTTTAGTAGGCTAAACAAGTTCAGAGGCCAAGTGTTTGTGGTTCGTTTGAGAGGTTACCAGTGGGAGATGAGGACCAGCAAGAGCTTTCAGGGCTGGCACCTTTAGTGTAGGAGCAATCGCTGGACGTTCGCAATTTCGGTGTTGAGCTCTGGCCAGATTGAGCAGGAGAGGCTGTGTACGTTGGAAGTTTTAGTAGGCGAAACAAGTTCAGAGCCCAAGTGTTTGTGGTTCGTTTGAGAGGTTACCAGTGGGAGATGAGGACCAGCAAGAGCTTTCAGGGCTGGCACCTTTAGTGTAGGAGCAATCCCTGGACGTTCGCAATTTCGGTGTTGAGCTCTGGCCAGATTGAGCAGGAGAGGCTGTGTACGTTGGAAGTTTTAGTAGGCTAAACAAGTTCAGAGCCCAAGTGTTTGTGGTTCGTTTGAGAGGTTACCAGTGGGAGATGAGGACCAGCAGGAGCTTTCAGGGCTGGCACCTTTAGTGTAGGAGCAATCCCTGGACGTTCGCAATTTCGGTGTTGAGCTCTGGCCAGATTGAGCAGGAGAGGCTGTGTACGTTGGAAGTTTTAGTAGGCTAAACAAGTTCAGAGCCCAAGTGTTTGTGGTTCGTTTGAGAGGTTACCAGTGGGAGATGAGGACCAGCAGGAGCTTTCAGGGCTGGCACCTTTAGTGTAGGAGCAATCCCTGGACGTTCGCAATTTCGGTGTTGAGCTCTGGCCAGATTGAGCAGGAGAGGCTGTGTACGTTGGAAGTTTTAGTAGGCTAAACAAGTTCAGAGCCCAAGTGTTTGTGGTTCGTTTGAGAGGTTACCAGTGGGAGATGAGGACCAGCAAGAGCTTTCAGGGCTGGCACCTTTAGTGTAGGAGCAATCCCTGGACGTTCGCAATTTCGGTGTTGAGCTCTGGCCAGATTGAGCAGGAGAGGCTGTGTACGTTGGAAGTTTTAGTAGGCTAAACAAGTTCAGAGCCCAAGTGTTTGTGGTTCGTTTGAGAGGTTACCAGTGGGAGATGAGGACCAGCAAGAGCTTTCAGGGCTGGCACCTTTAGTGTAGGAGCAATCGCTGGACGTTCGCAATTTCGGTGTTGAGCTCTGGCCAGATTGAGCAGGAGAGGCTGTGTACGTTGGAAGTTTTAGTAGGCTAAACAAGTTCAGAGCCCAAGTGTTTGTGGTTCGTTTGAGAGGTTACCAGTGGGAGATGAGGACCAGCAAGAGCTTTCAGGGCTGGCACCTTTAGTGTAGGAGCAATCCCTGGACGTTCACAATTTCGGTGTTGAGCTCTGGCCAGATTGAGCAGGAGAGGCTGTGTACGTTGGAAGTTTTAGTAGGCTAAACAAGTTCAGAGGCCAAGTGTTTGTGGTTCGTTTGAGAGGTTACCAGTGGGAGATGAGGACCAGCAAGAGCTTTCAGGGCTGGCACCTTTAGTGTAGGAGCAATCGCTGGACGTTTGCAATTTTGGTGTTGAGCTCTGGCCAGATTGAGCAGGAGAGTCTGTGTACGTTGGAAGTTTTAGTAGGCGAAACAAGTTCAGAGCCCAAGTGTTTGTGGTTCGTTTGAGAGGTTACCAGTGGGAGATGAGGACCAGCAAGAGCTTTCAGGGCTGGCACCTTTAGTGTAGGAGCAATCGCTGGACGTTCGCAATTTCGGTGTTGAGCTCTGGCCAGATTGAGCAGGAGAGGCTGTGTACGTTGGAAGTTTTAGTAGGCTAAACAAGTTCAGAGGCCAAGTGTTTGTGGTTCGTTTGAGAGGTTACCAGTGGGAGATGAGGACCAGCAAGAGCTTTCAGGGCTGGCACCTTTAGTGTAGGAGCAATCGCTGGACGTTCGCAATTTCGTTGTTGAGCTCTGGCCAGATTGAGCAGGAGAGGCTGTGTACGTTGGAAGTTTTAGTAGGCGAAACAAGTTCAGAGCCCAAGTGTTTGTGGTTCGTTTGAGAGGTTACCAGTGGGAGATGAGGACCAGCAAGAGCTTTCAGGGCTGGCACCTTTAGTGTAGGAGCAATCGCTGGACGTTCGCAATTTCGGTGTTGAGCTCTGGCCAGATTGAGCAGGAGAGGCTGTGTACGTTGGAAGTTTTAGTAGGCTAAACAAGTTCAGAGCCCAAGTGTTTGTGGTTCCTTTGAGAGGTTACCAGTGGGAGATGAGGACCAGCAAGAGCTTTCAGGGCTGGCACCTTTAGTGTAGGAGCAATCGCTGGACGTTCGCAATGTCGGTGTTGAGCTCTGGCCAGATTGAGCAGGAGAGGCTGTGTACGTTGGAAGTTTTAGTAGGCTAAACAAGTTCAGAGCCCAAGTGTTTGTGGTTCGTTTGAGAGGTTACCAGTGGGAGATGAGGACCAGCAAGAGCTTTCAGGGCTGGCACCTTTAGTGTAGGAGCAATCCCTGGACGTTCGCAATTTTGGTGTTGAGCTCTGGCCAGATTGAGCAGGAGAGGCTGTGTACGTTGGAAGTTTTAGTAGGCGAAACAAGTTCAGAGCCCAAGTGTTTGTGGTTCGTTTGAGAGGTTACCAGTGGGAGATGAGGACCAGCAAGAGCTTTCAGGGCTGGCACCTTTAGTGTAGGAGCAATCCCTGGACGTTCGCAATTTCGGTGTTGAGCTCTGGCCAGATTGAGCAGGAGAGGCTGTGTACGTTGGAAGTTTTAGTAGGCGAAACAAGTTCAGAGCCCAAGTGTTTGTGGTTCGTTTGAGAGGTTACCAGTGGGAGATGAGGACCAGCAAGAGCTTTCAGGGCTGGCACCTTTAGTGTAGGAGCAATCGCTGGACGTTCGCAATGTCGGTGTTGAGCTCTGGCCAGATTGAGCAGGAGAGGCTGTGTACGTTGGAAGTTTTAGTAGGCTAAACAAGTTCAGAGCCCAAGTGTTTGTGGTTCGTTTGAGAGGTTACCAGTGGGAGATGAGGACCAGCAAGAGCTTTCAGGGCTGGCACCTTTAGTGTAGGAGCAATCGCTGGACGTTCGCAATGTCGGTGTTGAGCTCTGGCCAGATTGAGCAGGAGAGGCTGTGTACGTTGGAAGTTTTAGTAGGCTAAACAAGTTCAGAGGCCAAGTGTTTGTGGTTCGTTTGAGAGGTTACCAGTGGGAGATGAGGACCAGCAAGAGCTTTCAGGGCTGGCACCTTTAGTGTAGGAGCAATCCCTGGACGTTCGCAATTTCGGTGTTGAGCTCTGGCCAGATTGAGCAGGAGAGGCTGTGTACGTTGGAAGTTTTAGTAGGCGAAACAAGTTCAGAGGCCAAGTGTTTGTGGTTCGTTTGAGAGGTTACCAGTGGGAGATGAGGACCAGCAAGAGCTTTCAGGGCTGGCACCTTTAGTGTAGGAGCAATCGCTGGACGTTCGCAATGTCGGTGTTGAGCTCTGGCCAGATTGAGCAGGAGAGGCTGTGTACGTTGGAAGTTTTAGTAGGCGAAACAAGTTCAGAGGCCAAGTGTTTGTGGTTCGTTTGAGAGGTTACCAGTGGGAGATGAGGACCAGCAAGAGCTTTCAGGGCTGGCACCTTTAGTGTAGGAGCAATCGCTGGACGTTCGCAATGTCGGTGTTGAGCTCTGGCCAGATTGAGCAGGAGAGGCTGTGTACGTTGGAAGTTTTAGTAGGCTAAACAAGTTCAGAGGCCAAGTGTTTGTGGTTCGTTTGAGAGGTTACCAGTGGGAGATGAGGACCAGCAAGAGCTTTCAGGGCTGGCACCTTTAGTGTAGGAGCAATCGCTGGACGTTTGCAATTTTGGTGTTGAGCTCTGGCCAGATTGAGCAGGAGAGTCTGTGTACGTTGGAAGTTTTAGTAGGCGAAACAAGTTCAGAGCCCAAGTGTTTGTGGTTCGTTTGAGAGGTTACCAGTGGGAGATGAGGACCAGCAAGAGCTTTCAGGGCTGGCACCTTTAGTGTAGGAGCAATCGCTGGACGTTCGCAATTTCGGTGTTGAGCTCTGGCCAGATTGAGCAGGAGAGGCTGTGTACGTTGGAAGTTTTAGTAGGCTAAACAAGTTCAGAGGCCAAGTGTTTGTGGTTCGTTTGAGAGGTTACCAGTGGGAGATGAGGACCAGCAAGAGCTTTCAGGGCTGGCACCTTTAGTGTAGGAGCAATCGCTGGACGTTCGCAATTTCGTTGTTGAGCTCTGGCCAGATTGAGCAGGAGAGGCTGTGTACGTTGGAAGTTTTAGTAGGCGAAACAAGTTCAGAGCCCAAGTGTTTGTGGTTCGTTTGAGAGGTTACCAGTGGGAGATGAGGACCAGCAAGAGCTTTCAGGGCTGGCACCTTTAGTGTAGGAGCAATCGCTGGACGTTCGCAATTTCGGTGTTGAGCTCTGGCCAGATTGAGCAGGAGAGGCTGTGTACGTTGGAAGTTTTAGTAGGCTAAACAAGTTCAGAGCCCAAGTGTTTGTGGTTCCTTTGAGAGGTTACCAGTGGGAGATGAGGACCAGCAAGAGCTTTCAGGGCTGGCACCTTTAGTGTAGGAGCAATCGCTGGACGTTCGCAATGTCGGTGTTGAGCTCTGGCCAGATTGAGCAGGAGAGGCTGTGTACGTTGGAAGTTTTAGTAGGCTAAACAAGTTCAGAGCCCAAGTGTTTGTGGTTCGTTTGAGAGGTTACCAGTGGGAGATGAGGACCAGCAAGAGCTTTCAGGGCTGGCACCTTTAGTGTAGGAGCAATCCTGGACGTTCGCAATTTTGGTGTTGAGCTCTGGCCAGATTGAGCAGGAGAGGCTGTGTACGTTGGAAGTTTTAGTAGGCGAAACAAGTTCAGAGCCCAAGTGTTTGTGGTTCGTTTGAGAGGTTACCAGTGGGAGATGAGGACCAGCAAGAGCTTTCAGGGCTGGCACCTTTAGTGTAGGAGCAATCCCTGGACGTTCGCAATTTCGGTGTTGAGCTCTGGCCAGATTGAGCAGGAGAGGCTGTGTACGTTGGAAGTTTTAGTAGGCGAAACAAGTTCAGAGCCCAAGTGTTTGTGGTTCGTTTGAGAGGTTACCAGTGGGAGATGAGGACCAGCAAGAGCTTTCAGGGCTGGCACCTTTAGTGTAGGAGCAATCGCTGGACGTTCGCAATGTCGGTGTTGAGCTCTGGCCAGATTGAGCAGGAGAGGCTGTGTACGTTGGAAGTTTTAGTAGGCTAAACAAGTTCAGAGCCCAAGTGTTTGTGGTTCGTTTGAGAGGTTACCAGTGGGAGATGAGGACCAGCAAGAGCTTTCAGGGCTGGCACCTTTAGTGTAGGAGCAATCGCTGGACGTTCGCAATGTCGGTGTTGAGCTCTGGCCAGATTGAGCAGGAGAGGCTGTGTACGTTGGAAGTTTTAGTAGGCTAAACAAGTTCAGAGGCCAAGTGTTTGTGGTTCATTTGAGAGGTTACCAGTGGGAGATGAGGACCAGCAAGAGCTTTCAGGGCTGGCACCTTTAGTGTAGGAGCAATCCTGGACGTTCGCAATTTCGGTGTTGAGCTCTGGCCAGATTGAGCAGGAGAGGCTGTGTACGTTGGAAGTTTTAGTAGGCTAAACAAGTTCAGAGGCCAAGTGTTTGTGGTTCGTTTGAGAGGTTACCAGTGGGAGATGAGGACCAGCAAGAGCTTTCAGGGCTGGCACCTTTAGTGTAGGAGCAATCGCTGGACGTTCGCAATGTCGGTGTTGAGCTCTGGCCAGATTGAGCAGGAGAGGCTGTGTACGTTGGAAGTTTTAGTAGGCGAAACAAGTTCAGAGGCCAAGTGTTTGTGGTTCGTTTGAGAGGTTACCAGTGGGAGATGAGGACCAGCAAGAGCTTTCAGGGCTGGCACCTTTAGTGTAGGAGCAATCGCTGGACGTTCGCAATGTCGGTGTTGAGCTCTGGCCAGATTGAGCAGGAGAGGCTGTGTACGTTGGAAGTTTTAGTAGGCTAAACAAGTTCAGAGCCCAAGTGTTTGTGGTTCATTTGAGAGGTTACCAGTGGGAGATGAGGACCAGCAAGAGCTTTCAGGGCTGGCACCTTTAGTGTAGGAGCAATCGCTGGACGTTCGCAATGTCGGTGTTGAGCTCTGGCCAGATTGAGCAGGAGAGGCTGTGTACGTTGGAAGTTTTAGTAGGCTAAACAAGTTCAGAGCCCAAGTGTTTGTGGTTCGTTTGAGAGGTTACCAGTGGGAGTTGAGGACCAGCAAGAGCTTTCAGGGCTGGCACCTTTAGTGTAGGAGCAATCGCTGGACGTTCGCAATGTCGGTGTTGAGCTCTGGCCAGATTGAGCAGGAGAGGCTGTGTACGTTGGAAGTTTTAGTAGGCTAAACAAGTTCAGAGCCCAAGTGTTTGTGGTTCGTTTGAGAGGTTACCAGTGGGAGATGAGGACCAGCAAGAGCTTTCAGGGCTGGCACCTTTAGTGTAGGAGCAATCGCTGGACGTTCGCAATTTCGGTGTTGAGCTCTGGCCAGATTGAGCAGGAGAGGCTGTGTACGTTGGAAGTTTTAGTAGGCTAAACAAGTTCAGAGCCCAAGTGTTTGTGGTTCGTTTGAGAGGTTACCAGTGGGAGATGAGGACCAGCAAGAGCTTTCAGGGCTGGCACCTTTAGTGTAGGAGCAATCGCTGGACGTTCGCAATGTCGGTGTTGAGCTCTGGCCAGATTGAGCAGGAGAGGCTGTGTACGTTGGAAGTTTTAGTAGGCGAAACAAGTTCAGAGCCCAAGTGTTTGTGGTTCGTTTGAGAGGTTACCAGTGGGAGATGAGGACCAGCAAGAGCTTTCAGGGCTGGCACCTTTAGTGTAGGAGCAATCGCTGGACGTTCGCAATTTCGGTGTTGAGCTCTGGCCAGATTGAGCAGGAGAGGCTGTGTACGTTGGAAGTTTTAGTAGGCTAAACAAGTTCAGAGGCCAAGTGTTTGTGGTTCGTTTGAGAGGTTACCAGTGGGAGATGAGGACCAGCAAGAGCTTTCAGGGCTGGCACCTTTAGTGTAGGAGCAATCCCTGGACGTTCGCAATTTCGGTGTTGAGCTCTGGCCAGATTGAGCAGGAGAGGCTGTGTACGTTGGAAGTTTTAGTAGGCTAAACAAGTTCAGAGGCCAAGTGTTTGTGGTTCGTTTGAGAGGTTACCAGTGGGAGATGAGGACCAGCAAGAGCTTTCAGGGCTGGCACCTTTAGTGTAGGAGCAATCGCTGGACGTTCGCAATTTCGGTGTTGAGCTCTGGCCAGATTGAGCAGGAGAGGCTGTGTACGTTGGAAGTTTTAGTAGGCGAAATAAGTTCAGAGGCCAAGTGTTTGTGGTTCGTTTGAGAGGTTACCAGTGGGAGATGAGGACCAGCAAGAGCTTTCAGGGCTGGCACCTTTAGTGTAGGAGCAATCCCTGGACGTTCGCAATTTCGGTGTTGAGCTCTGGCCAGATTGAGCAGGACAGGCTGTGTACGTTGGAAGTTTTAGTAGGCTAAACAAGTTCAGAGCCCAAGTGTTTGTGGTTCGTTTGAGAGGTTACCAGTGGGAGATGAGGACCAGCAAGAGCTTTCAGGGCTGGCACCTTTAGTGTAGGAGCAATCGCTGGACGTTCGCAATTTCGGTGTTGAGCTCTGGCCAGATTGAGCAGGAGAGGCTGTGTACGTTGGAAGTTTTAGTAGGCTAAACAAGTTCAGAGCCCAAGTGTTTGTGGTTCGTTTGAGAGGTTACCAGTGGGAGATGAGGACCAGCAAGAGCTTTCAGGGCTGGCACCTTTAGTGTAGGAGCAATCGCTGGACGTTCGCAATTTCGGTGTTGAGCTCTGGCCAGATTGAGCAGGAGAGGCTGTGTACGTTGGAAGTTTTAGTAGGCTAAACAAGTTCAGAGCCCAAGTGTTTGTGGTTCGTTTGAGAGGTTACCAGTGGGAGATGAGGACCAGCAAGAGCTTTCAGGGCTGGCACCTTTAGTGTAGGAGCAATCGCTGGACGTTCGCAATGTCGGTGTTGAGCTCTGGCCAGATTGAGCAGGAGAGGCTGTGTACGTTGGAAGTTTTAGTAGGCTAAACAAGTTCAGAGCCCAAGTGTTTGTGGTTCGTTTGAGAGGTTACCAGTGGGAGATGAGGACCAGCAAGAGCTTTCAGGGCTGGCACCTTTAGTGTAGGAGCAATCGCTGGACGTTCGCAATGTCGGTGTTGAGCTCTGGCCAGATTGAGCAGGAGAGGCTGTGTACGTTGGAAGTTTTAGTAGGCTAAACAAGTTCAGAGCCCAAGTGTTTGTGGTTCGTTTGAGAGGTTACCAGTGGGAGATGAGGACCAGCAAGAGCTTTCAGGGCTGGCACCTTTAGTGTAGGAGCAATCGCTGGACGTTCGCAATGTCGGTGTTGAGCTCTGGCCAGATTGAGCAGGAGAGGCTGTGTACGTTGGAAGTTTTAGTAGGCTAAACAAGTTCAGAGGCCAAGTGTTTGTGGTTCGTTTGAGAGGTTACCAGTGGGAGATGAGGACCAGCAAGAGCTTTCAGGGCTGGCACCTTTAGTGTAGGAGCAATCGCTGGACGTTCGCAATTTCGGTGTTGAGCTCTGGCCAGATTGAGCAGGAGAGGCTGTGTACGTTGGAAGTTTTAGTAGGCTAAACAAGTTCAGAGCCCAAGTGTTTGTGGTTCGTTTGAGAGGTTACCAGTGGGAGATGAGGACCAGCAAGAGCTTTCAGGGCTGGCACCTTTAGTGTAGGAGCAATCGCTGGACGTTCGCAATGTCGGTGTTGAGCTCTGGCCAGATTGAGCAGGAGAGGCTGTGTACGTTGGAAGTTTTAGTAGGCGAAACAAGTTCAGAGCCCAAGTGTTTGTGGTTCGTTTGAGAGGTTACCAGTGGGAGATGAGGACCAGCAAGAGCTTTCAGGGCTGGCACCTTTAGTGTAGGAGCAATCGCTGGACGTTCGCAATTTCGGTGTTGAGCTCTGGCCAGATTGAGCAGGAGAGGCTGTGTACGTTGGAAGTTTCAGTAGGCGAAACAAGTTCAGAGGCCAAGTGTTTGTGGTTCGTTTGAGAGGTTACCAGTGGGAGATGAGGACCAGCAAGAGCTTTCAGGGCTGGCACCTTTAGTGTAGGAGCAATCCCTGGACGTTCGCAATTTCGGTGTTGAGCTCTGGCCAGATTGAGCAGGAGAGGCTGTGTACGTTGGAAGTTTTAGTAGGCTAAACAAGTTCAGAGGCCAAGTGTTTGTGGTTCGTTTGAGAGGTTACCAGTGGGAGATGAGGACCAGCAAGAGCTTTCAGGGCTGGCACCTTTAGTGTAGGAGCAATCCCTGGATGTTCGTAATTTCGTTGGTGAATTTTGGGCAGATTGAGCAGGAGAGGCTGTGTACGTTGGAAGTTTTAGTAGGCGAAACAAGTTCAGAGGCCAAGTGTTTGTGGTTCGTTTGAGAGGTTACCAGTGGGAGATGAGGACCAGCAAGAGCTTTCAGGGCTGGCACCTTTAGTGTAGGAGCAATCGCTGGACGTTCGCAATTTCGGTGTTGATCTCTGGCCAGATTGAGCAGGAGAGGCTGTGTACGTTGGAAGTTTTAGTAGGCTAAACAAGTTGAGAGCCCAAGTGTTTGTGGTTCGTTTGAGAGGTTACCAGTGGGAGATGAGGACCAGCAAGAGCTTTCAGGGCTGGCACCTTTAGTGTAGGAGCAATCGCTGGACGTTCGCAATGTCGGTGTTGAGCTCTGGCCAGATTGAGCAGGAGAGGCTGTGTACGTTGGAAGTTTTAGTAGGCTAAACAAGTTCAGAGGCCAAGTGTTTGTGGTTCGTTTGAGAGGTTACCAGTGGGAGATGAGGACCAGCAAGAGCTTTCAGGGCTGGCACCTTTAGTGTAGGAGCAATCACTGGACGTTCGCAATTTCGGTGTTGAGCTCTGGCCAGATTGAGCAGGAGAGGCTGTGTACGTTGGAAGTTTTAGTAGGCTAAACAAGTTCAGAGCCCAAGTGTTTGTGGTTCGTTTGAGACGTTACCAGTGGGAGATGAGGACCAGCAAGAGCTTTCAGGGCTGGCACCTTTAGTGTAGGAGCAATCGCTGGACGTTCGCAATTTCGGTGTTGAGCTCTGGCCAGATTGAGCAGGAGAGGCTGTGTACGTTGGAAGTTTTAGTAGGCGAAACAAGTTCAGAGCCCAAGTGTTTGTGGTTCGTTTGAGAGGTTACCAGTGGGAGATGAGGACCAGCAAGAGCTTTCAGGGCTGGCACCTTTAGTGTAGGAGCAATCCCTGGACGTTCGCAATGTCGGTGTTGAGCTCTGGCCAGATTGAGCAGGAGAGGCTGTGTACGTTGGAAGTTTTAGTAGGCGAAACAAGTTCAGAGCCCAAGTGTTTGTGGTTCATTTGAGAGGTTACCAGTGGGAGATGAGGACCAGCAAGAGCTTTCAGGGCTGGCACCTTTAGTGTAGGAGCAATCGCTGGACGTTCGCAATTTCGGTGTTGAGGTCTGGCCAGATTGAGCAGGAGAGGCTGTGTACGTTGGAAGTTTTAGTAGGCTAAACAAGTTCAGAGGCCAAGTGTTTGTGGTTCGTTTGAGAGGTTACCAGTGGGAGATGAGGACCAGCAAGAGCTTTCAGGGCTGGCACCTTTAGTGTAGGAGCAATCGCTGGACGTTCGCAATGTCGGTGTTGAGCTCTGGCCAGATTGAGCAGGAGAGGCTGTGTACGTTGGAAGTTTTAGTAGGCGAAACAAGTTCAGAGCCCAAGTGTTTGTGGTTCGTTTGAGAGGTTACCAGTGGGAGATGAGGACCAGCAAGAGCTTTCAGGGCTGGCACCTTTAGTGTAGGAGCAATCCCTGGACGTTCGCAATTTCGGTGTTGAGCTCTGGCCAGATTGAGCAGGAGAGGCTGTGTACGTTGGAAGTTTCAGTAGGCTAAACAAGTTCAGAGGCCAAGTGTTTGTGGTTCGTTTGAGAGGTTACCAGTGGGAGATGAGGACCAGCAAGAGCTTTCAGGGCTGGCACCTTTAGTGTAGGAGCAATCCCTGGACGTTCGCAATTTCGGTGTTGAGCTCTGGCCAGATTGAGCAGGAGAGGCTGTGTACGTTGGAAGTTTTAGTAGGCTAAACAAGTTCAGAGGCCAAGTGTTTGTGGTTCGTTTGAGAGGTTACCAGTGGGAGATGAGGACCAGCAAGAGCTTTCAGGGCTGGCACCTTTAGTGTAGGAGCAATCCCTGGACGTTCGTAATTTCGTTGGTGAATTTTGGGCAGATTGAGCAGGAGAGGCTGTGTACGTTGGAAGTTTTAGTAGGCTAAACAAGTTCAGAGCCCAAGTGTTTGTGGTTCGTTTGAGAGGTTAGCAGTGGGAGATGAGGACCAGCAAGAGCTTTCAGGGCTGGCACCTTTAGTGTAGGAGCAATCGCTGGACGTTCGCAATTTCGGTGTTGAGCTCTGGCCAGATTGAGCAGGAGAGGCTGTGTACGTTGGAAGTTTTAGTAGGCTAAACAAGTTGAGAGCCCAAGTGTTTGTGGTTCGTTTGAGAGGTTACCAGTGGGAGATGAGGACCAGCAAGAGCTTTCAGGGCTGGCACCTTTAGTGTAGGAGCAATGGCTGGACGTTCGCAATTTCGGTGTTGAGCTCTGGCCAGATTGAGCAGGAGAGGCTGTGTACGTTGGAAGTTTTAGTAGGCGAAACAAGTTCAGAGCCCAAGTGTTTGTGGTTCGTTTGAGAGGTTACCAGTGGGAGATGAGGACCAGCAAGAGCTTTCAGGGCTGGCACCTTTAGTGTAGGAGCAATCGCTGGACGTTCGCAATTTCGGTGTTGAGCTCTGGCCAGATTGAGCAGGAGAGGCTGTGTACGTTGGAAGTTTTAGTAGGCTAAACAAGTTCAGAGCCCAAGTGTTTGTGGTTCGTTTGAGAGGTTACCAGTGGGAGATGAGGACCAGCAAGAGCTTTCAGGGCTGGCACCTTTAGTGTAGGAGCAATCCCTGGATGTTCGCAATTTCGGTGTTGAGCTCTGGCCAGTTTGAGCAGGAGAGGCTGTGTACGTTGGAAGTTTTAGTAGGCTAAACAAGTTGAGAGCCCAAGTGTTTGTGGTTCGTTTGAGAGGTTACCAGTGGGAGATGAGGACCAGCAAGAGCTTTCAGGGCTGGCACCTTTAGTGTAGGAGCAATCCCTGGACGTTCGCAATTTCGGTGTTGAGCTCTGGCCAGATTGAGCAGGAGAGGCTGTGTACGTTGGAAGTTTTAGTAGGCGAAACAAGTTCAGAGGCCAAGTGTTTGTGGTTCATTTGAGAGGTTACCAGTGGGAGATGAGGACCAGCAAGAGCTTTCAGGGCTGGCACCTTTAGTGTAGGAGCAATCGCTGGACGTTCGTAATTTCGTTGGTGAATTTTGGGCAGATTGAGCAGAAGAGGCTGTGTACGTTGGAAGTTTTAGTAGGCTAAACAAGTTCAGAGCCCAAGTGTTTGTGGTTCGTTTGAGAGGTTACCAGTGGGAGATGAGGACCAGCAAGAGCTTTCAGGGCTGGCACCTTTAGTGTAGGAGCAATCCCTGGACGTTCGCAATTTCGGTGTTGAGCTCTGGCCAGATTGAGCAGGAGAGGCTGTGTACGTTGGAAGTTTCAGTAGGCTAAACAAGTTCAGAGGCCAAGTGTTTGTGGTTCGTTTGAGAGGTTACCAGTGGGAGATGAGGACCAGCAAGAGCTTTCAGGGCTGGCACCTTTAGTGTAGGAGCAATCGCTGGACGTTCGCAATTTCGGTGTTGAGCTCTGGCCAGATTGAGCAGGAGAGGCTGTGTACGTTGGAAGTTTTAGTAGGCTAAACAAGTTCAGAGCCCAAGTGTTTGTGGTTCGTTTGAGAGGTTACCAGTGGGAGATGAGGACCAGCAAGAGCTTTCAGGGCTGGCACCTTTAGTGTAGGAGCAATCCCTGGACGTTCGTAATTTCGTTGGTGAATTTTGGCCAGATTGAGCAGGAGAGGCTGTGTACGTTGGAAGTTTTAGTAGGCTAAACAAGTTCAGAGGCCAAGTGTTTGTGGTTCGTTTGAGAGGTTACCAGTGGGAGATGAGGACCAGCAAGAGCTTTCAGGGCTGGCACCTTTAGTGTAGGAGCAATCGCTGGACGTTCGCAATTTCGGTGTTGAGCTCTGGCCAGATTGAGCAGGAGAGGCTGTGTACGTTGGAAGTTTTAGTAGGCGAAACAAGTTCAGAGCCCAAGTGTTTGTGGTTCGTTTGAGAGGTTACCAGTGGGAGATGAGGACTAGCAAGAGCTTTCAGGGCTGGCACCTTTAGTGTAGGAGCAATCCCTGGACGTTCGCAATTTCGGTGTTGAGCTCTGGCCAGATTGAGCAGGAGAGGCTGTGTACGTTGGAAGTTTTAGTAGGCTAAACAAGTTCAGAGCCCAAGTGTTTGTGGTTCGTTTGAGAGGTTACCAGTGGGAGATGAGGACCAGCAAGAGCTTTCAGGGCTGGCACCTTTAGTGTAGGAGCAATCGCTGGACGTTCGCAATGTCGGTGTTGAGCTCTGGCCAGATTGAGCAGGAGAGGCTGTGTACGTTGGAAGTTTTAGTAGGCGAAACAAGTTCAGAGGCCAAGTGTTTGTGGTTCGTTTGAGAGGTTACCAGTGGGAGATGAGGACCAGCAAGAGCTTTCAGGGCTGGCACCTTTAGTGTAGGAGCAATCCCTGGACGTTCGTAATTTCGTTGGTGAATTTTGGGCAGATTGAGCAGGAGAGGCTGTGTACGTTGGAAGTTTTAGTAGGCTAAACAAGTTCAGAGGCCAAGTGTTTGTGGTTCGTTTGAGAGGTTACCAGTGGGAGATGAGGACCAGCAAGAGCTTTCAGGGCTGGCACCTTTAGTGTAGGAGCAATCGCTGGACGTTCGCAATTTCGGTGTTGAGCTCTGGCCAGATTGAGCAGGAGAGGCTGTGTACGTTGGAAGTTTTAGTAGGCTAAACAAGTTCAGAGCCCAAGTGTTTGTGGTTCGTTTGAGAGGTTACCAGTGGGAGATGAGGACCAGCAAGAGCTTTCAGGGCTGGCACCTTTAGTGTAGGAGCAATCCCTGGACGTTCGTAATTTCGTTGGTGAATTTTGGGCAGATTGAGCAGGAGAGGCTGTGTACGTTGGAAGTTTTAGTAGGCTAAACAAGTTCAGAGGCCAAGTGTTTGTGGTTCGTTTGAGAGGTTACCAGTGGGAGATGAGGACCAGCAAGAGCTTTCAGGGCTGGCACCTTTAGTGTAGGAGCAATCGCTGGACGTTCGCAATTTCGGTGTTGAGCTCTGGCCAGATTGAGCAGGAGAGGCTGTGTACGTTGGAAGTTTTAGTAGGCTAAACAAGTTCAGAGGCCAAGTGTTTGTGGTTCGTTTGAGAGGTTACCAGTGGGAGATGAGGACCAGCAAGAGCTTTCAGGGCTGGCACCTTTAGTGTAGGAGCAATCGCTGGACGTTTGCAATTTCGGTGTTGAGCTCTGGCCAGATTGAGCAGGAGAGGCTGTGTACGTTGGAAGTTTTAGTAGGCGAAACAAGTTCAGAGGCCAAGTGTTTGTGGTTCGTTTGAGAGGTTACCAGTGGGAGATGAGGACCAGCAAGAGCTTTCAGGGCTGGCACCTTTAGTGTAGGAGCAATCGCTGGACGTTTGCAATTTCGGTGTTGAGCTCTGGCCAGATTGAGCAGGAGAGGCTGTGTACGTTGGAAGTTTTAGTAGGCTAAACAAGTTCAGAGGCCAAGTGTTTGTGGTTCGTTTGAGAGGTTACCAGTGGGAGATGAGGACCAGCAGGAGCTTTCAGGGCTGGCACCTTTAGTGTAGGAGCAATCGCTGGACGTTCGCAATTTCGTTGTTGAGCTCTGGCCAGATTGAGCAGGAGAGGCTGTGTACGTTGGAAGTTTTAGTAGGCGAAACAAGTTCAGAGCCCAAGTGTTTGTGGTTCGTTTGAGAGGTTACCAGTGGGAGATGAGGACCAGCAAGAGCTTTCAGGGCTGGCACCTTTAGTGTAGGAGCAATCGCTGGACGTTCGCAATTTTGGTGTTGAGCTCTGGCCAGATTGAGCAGGAGAGGCTGTGTACGTTGGAAGTTTTAGTAGGCTAAACAAGTTGAGAGCCCAAGTGTTTGTGGTTCGTTTGAGAGGTTACCAGTGGGAGATGAGGACCAGCAAGAGCTTTCAGGGCTGGCACCTTTAGTGTAGGAGCAATCGCTGGACGTTCGCAATGTCGGTGTTGAGCTCTGGCCAGATTGAGCAGGAGAGGCTGTGTACGTTGGAAGTTTTAGTAGGCGAAACAAGTTCAGAGCCCAAGTGTTTGTGGTTCGTTTGAGAGGTTACCAGTGGGAGATGAGGACCAGCAAGAGCTTTCAGGGCTGGCACCTTTAGTGTAGGAGCAATCGCTGGACGTTCGCAATTTCGGTGTTGAGCTCTGGCCAGATTGAGCAGGAGAGGCTGTGTACGTTGGAAGTTTTAGTAGGCGAAACAAGTTCAGAGGCCAAGTGTTTGTGGTTCGTTTGAGAGGTTAGCAGTGGGAGATGAGGACCAGCAAGAACTTTCAGGGCTGGCACCTTTAGTGTAGGAGCAATCGCTGGACGTTCGCAATTTCGGTGTTGAGCTCTGGCCAGATTGAGCAGGAGAGGCTGTGTACGTTGGAAGTTTTAGTAGGCGAAACAAGTGCAGAGTCCAAGTGTTTGTGGTTCGTTTGAGAGGTTACCAGTGGGAGATGAGGACCAGCAAGAGCTTTCAGGGCTGGCACCTTTAGTGTAGGAGCAATCGCTGGACGTTCGCAATTTCGGTGTTGAGCTCTGGCCAGATTGAGCAGGAGAGGCTGTGTACGTTGGAAGTTTTAGTAGGCGAGACAAGTTCAGAGCCCAAGTGTTTGTGGTTCGTTTGAGAGGTTACCAGTGGGAGATGAGGACCAGCAAGAGCTTTCAGGGCTGGCACCTTTAGTGTAGGAGCAATCGCTGGACGTTCGCAATTTCGGTGTTGAGCTCTGGCCAGATTGAGCAGGAGAGGCTGTGTACGTTGGAAGTTTTAGTAGGCTAAACAAGTTCAGAGGCCAAGTGTTTGTGGTTCGTTTGAGAGGTTACCAGTGGGAGATGAGGACCAGCAAGAGCTTTCAGGGCTGGCACCTTTAGTGTAGGAGCAATCGCTGGACGTTCGCAATTTCGGTGTTGAGCTCTGGCCAGATTGAGCAGGAGAGGCTGTGTACGTTGGAAGTTTTAGTAGGCTAAACAAGTTCAGAGCCCAAGTGTTTGTGGTTCGTTTGAGAGGTTACCAGTGGGAGATGAGGACCAGCAAGAGCTTTCAGGGCTGGCACCTTTAGTGTAGGAGCAATCGCTGGACGTTCGCAATTTTGGTGTTGAGCTCTGGCCAGATTGAGCAGGAGAGGCTGTGTACGTTGGAAGTTTTAGTAGGCTAAACAAGTTGAGAGCCCAAGTGTTTGTGGTTCGTTTGAGAGGTTACCAGTGGGAGATGAGGACCAGCAAGAGCTTTCAGGGCTGGCACCTTTAGTGTAGGAGCAATCGCTGGACGTTCGCAATGTCGGTGTTGAGCTCTGGCCAGATTGAGCAGGAGAGGCTGTGTACGTTGGAAGTTTTAGTAGGCGAAACAAGTTCAGAGCCCAAGTGTTTGTGGTTCGTTTGAGAGGTTACCAGTGGGAGATGAGGACCAGCAAGAGCTTTCAGGGCTGGCACCTTTAGTGTAGGAGCAATCGCTGGACGTTCGCAATTTCGGTGTTGAGCTCTGGCCAGATTGAGCAGGAGAGGCTGTGTACGTTGGAAGTTTTAGTAGGCGAAACAAGTTCAGAGGCCAAGTGTTTGTGGTTCGTTTGAGAGGTTAGCAGTGGGAGATGAGGACCAGCAAGAACTTTCAGGGCTGGCACCTTTAGTGTAGGAGCAATCCCTGGACGTTCGTAATTTCGTTGGTGAATTTTGGCCAGATTGAGCAGGAGAGGCTGTGTACGTTGGAAGTTTTAGTAGGCTAAACAAGTTCAGAGCCCAAGTGTTTGTGGTTCGTTTGAGAGGTTACCAGTGGGAGATGAGGACCAGCAAGAGCTTTCAGGGCTGGCACCTTTAGTGTAGGAGCAATCGCTGGACGTTCGCAATGTCGGTGTTGAGCTCTGGCCAGATTGAGCAGGAGAGGCTGTGTACGTTGGAAGTTTTAGTACGCTAAACAAGTTCAGAGCCCAAGTGTTTGTGGTTCGTTTGAGAGGTTACCAGTGGGAGATGAGGACCAGCAAGAGCTTTCAGGGCTGGCACCTTTAGTGTAGGAGCAATCGCTGGACGTTCGCAATGTCAGTGTTGAGCTCTGGCCAGATTGAGCAGGAGAGGCTGTGTACGTTGGAAGTTTTAGTAGGCGAAACAAGTTCAGAGCCCAAGTGTTTGTGGTTCGTTTGAGAGGTTACCAGTGGGAGTTGAGGACCAGCAAGAGCTTTCAGGGCTGGCACCTTTAGTGTAGGAGCAATCGCTGGACGTTCGCAATGTCGGTGTTGAGCTCTGGCCAGATTGAGCAGGAGAGGCTGTGTACGTTGGAAGTTTTAGTAGGCTAAACAAGTTCAGAGGCCAAGTGTTTGTGGTTCGTTTGAGAGGTTACCAGTGGGAGATGAGGACCAGCAAGAGCTTTCAGGGCTGGCACCTTTAGTGTAGGAGCAATCGCTGGACGTTCGCAATTTCGGTGTTGAGCTCTGGCCAGATTGAGCAGGAGAGGCTGTGTACGTTGGAAGTTTCAGTAGGCGAAACAAGTTCAGAGGCCAAGTGTTTGTGGTTCGTTTGAGAGGTTACCAGTGGGAGATGAGGACCAGCAAGAGCTTTCAGGGCTGGCACCTTTAGTGTAGGAGCAATCCCTGGACGTTCGCAATTTCGGTGTTGAGCTCTGGCCAGATTGAGCAGGAGAGGCTGTGTACGTTGGAAGTTTTAGTAGGCGAAACAAGTTCAGAGGCCAAGTGTTTGTGGTTCGTTTGAGAGGTTACCAGTGGGAGATGAGGACCAGCAAGAGCTTTCAGGGCTGGCACCTTTAGTGTAGGAGCAATCCCTGGATGTTCGTAATTTCGTTGGTGAATTTTGGGCAGATTGAGCAGGAGAGGCTGTGTACATTGGAAGTTTTAGTAGGCTAAACAAGTTCAGAGGCCAAGTGTTTGTGGTTCGTTTGAGAGGTTACCAGTGGGAGATGAGGACCAGCAAGAGCTTTCAGGGCTGGCACCTTTAGTGTAGGAGCAATCGCTGGACGTTCGCAATTTCGGTGTTGAGCTCTGGCCAGATTGAGCAGGAGAGGCTGTGTACGTTGGAAGTTTTAGTAGGCGAAACAAGTTCAGAGCGCAAGTGTTTGTGGTTCGTTTGAGAGGTTACCAGTGGGAGATGAGGACCAGCAAGAGCTTTCAGGGCTGGCACCTTTAGTGTAGGAGCAATCGCTGGACGTTCGCAATGTCGGTGTTGAGCTCTGGCCAGATTGAGCAGGAGAGGCTGTGTACGTTGGAAGTTTTAGTAGGCTAAACAAGTTGAGAGCCCAAGTGTTTGTGGTTCGTTTGAGAGGTTACCAGTGGGAGATGAGGACCAGCAAGAGCTTTCAGGGCTGGCACCTTTAGTGTAGGAGCAATCGCTGGACGTTCGCAATGTCGGTGTTGAGCTCTGGCCAGATTGAGCAGGAGAGGCTGTGTACGTTGGAAGTTTTAGTAGGCTAAACAAGTTCAGAGGCCAAGTGTTTGTGGTTCGTTTGAGAGGTTACCAGTGGGAGATGAGGACCAGCAAGAGCTTTCAGGGCTGGCACCTTTAGTGTAGGAGCAATCCCTGGACGTTCGCAATTTCGGTGTTGAGCTCTGGCCAGATTGAGCAGGAGAGGCTGTGTACGTTGGAAGTTTTAGTAGGCTAAACAAGTTCAGAGCCCAAGTGTTTGTGGTTCGTTTGAGACGTTACCAGTGGGAGATGAGGACCAGCAAGAACTTTCAGGGCTGGCACCTTTAGTGTAGGAGCAATCCCTGGACGTTCGTAATTTCGTTGGTGAATTTTGGCCAGATTGAGCAGGAGAGGCTGTGTACATTGGAAGTTTTAGTAGGCTAAACAAGTTCAGAGGCCAAGTGTTTGTGGTTCGTTTGAGAGGTTACCAGTGGGAGATGAGGACCAGCAAGAGCTTTCAGGGCTGGCACCTTTAGTGTAGGAGCAATCGCTGGACGTTCGCAATTTCGGTGTTGAGCTCTGGCCAGATTGAGCAGGAGAGGCTGTGTACGTTGGAAGTTTTAGTAGGCTAAACAAGTTCAGAGCGCAAGTGTTTGTGGTTCGTTTGAGAGGTTACCAGTGGGAGATGAGGACCAGCAAGAGCTTTCAGGGCTGGCACCTTTAGTGTAGGAGCAATCGCTGGACGTTCGCAATGTCGGTGTTGAGCTCTGGCCAGATTGAGCAGGAGAGGCTGTGTACGTTGGAAGTTTTAGTAGGCTAAACAAGTTCAGAGGCCAAGTGTTTGTGGTTCGTTTGAGAGGTTACCAGTGGGAGATGAGGACCAGCAAGAGCTTTCAGGGCTGGCACCTTTAGTGTAGGAGCAATCGCTGGACGTTCGCAATGTCGGTGTTGAGCTCTGGCCAGATTGAGCAGGAGAGGCTGTGTACGTTGGAAGTTTTAGTAGGCTAAACAAGTTCAGAGGCCAAGTGTTTGTGGTTCGTTTGAGAGGTTACCAGTGGGAGATGAGGACCAGCAAGAGCTTTCAGGGCTGGCACCTTTAGTGTAGGAGCAATCGCTGGACGTTCGCAATTTCGGTGTTGAGCTCTGGCCAGATTGAGCAGGAGAGGCTGTGTACGTTGGAAGTTTTAGTAGGCTAAACAAGTTCAGAGCCCAAGTGTTTGTGGTTCGTTTGAGACGTTACCAGTGGGAGATGAGGACCAGCAAGAGCTTTCAGGGCTGGCACCTTTAGTGTAGGAGCAATCGCTGGACGTTCGCAATTTCGGTGTTGAGCTCTGGCCAGATTGAGCAGGAGAGGCTGTGTACGTTGGAAGTTTTAGTAGGCGAAACAAGTTCAGAGGCCAAGTGTTTGTGGTTCGTTTGAGAGGTTACCAGTGGGAGATGAGGACCAGCAAGAGCTTTCAGGGCTGGCACCTTTAGTGTAGGAGCAATCGCTGGACGTTCGCAATGTCGGTGTTGAGCTCTGGCCAGATTGAGCAGGAGAGGCTGTGTACGTTGGAAGTTTTAGTAGGCGAAACAAGTTCAGAGCCCAAGTGTTTGTGGTTCGTTTGAGAGGTTACCAGTGGGAGATGAGGACCAGCAAGAGCTTTCAGGGCTGGCACCTTTAGTGTAGGAGCAATCGCTGGACGTTCGCAATGTCGGTGTTGAGCTCTGGCCAGATTGAGCAGGAGAGGCTGTGTACGTTGGAAGTTTTAGTAGGCGAAACAAGTTCAGAGCCCAAGTGTTTGTGGTTCGTTTGAGAGGTTACCAGTGGGAGATGAGGACCAGCAAGAGCTTTCAGGGCTGGCACCTTTAGTGTAGGAGCAATCCCTGGACGTTCGCAATTTCGGTGTTGAGCTCTGGCCAGATTGAGCAGGAGAGGCTGTGTACGTTGGAAGTTTCAGTAGGCTAAACAAGTTCAGAGGCCAAGTGTTTGTGGTTCGTTTGAGAGGTTACCAGTGGGAGATGAGGACCAGCAAGAGCTTTCAGGGCTGGCACCTTTAGTGTAGGAGCAATCCCTGGACGTTCGCAATTTCGGTGTTGAGCTCTGGCCAGATTGAGCAGGAGAGGCTGTGTACGTTGGAAGTTTTAGTAGGCGAAACAAGTTCAGAGGCCAAGTGTTTGTGGTTCGTTTGAGAGGTTACCAGTGGGAGATGAGGACCAGCAAGAGCTTTCAGGGCTGGCACCTTTAGTGTAGGAGCAATCCCTGGACGTTCGTAATTTCGTTGGTGAATTTTGGGCAGATTGAGCAGGAGAGGCTGTGTACGTTGGAAGTTTTAGTAGGCTAAACAAGTTCAGAGCCCAAGTGTTTGTGGTTCGTTTGAGAGGTTACCAGTGGGAGATGAGGACCAGCAGGAGCTTTCAGGGCTGGCACCTTTAGTGTAGGAGCAATCGCGGGACGTTGGTAATTTCGTTGGTGAATTCTGGGCAGATTGAGCAGGAGAGGCTGTGTACGTTGGAAGTTTTAGTAGGCTAAACAAGTTCAGAGCCCAAGTGTTTGTGGTTCGTTTGAGAGGTTAGCAGTGGGAGATGAGGACCAGCAAGAGCTTTCAGGGCTGGCACCTTTAGTGTAGGAGCAATCGCTGGACGTTCGCAATTTCGGTGTTGAGCTCTGGCCAGATTGAGCAGGAGAGGCTGTGTACGTTGGAAGTTTTAGTAGGCTAAACAAGTTCAGAGGCCAAGTGTTTGTGGTTCGTTTGAGAGGTTACCAGTGGGAGATGAGGACCAGCAAGAGCTTTCAGGGCTGGCACCTTTAGTGTAGGAGCAATCGCTGGACGTTCGCAATTTCGGTGTTGAGCTCTGGCCAGATTGAGCAGGAGAGGCTGTGTACGTTGGAAGTTTTAGTAGGCTAAACAAGTTCAGAGCGCAAGTGTTTGTGGTTCGTTTGAGAGGTTACCAGTGGGAGATGAGGACCAGCAAGAGCTTTCAGGGCTGGCACCTTTAGTGTAGGAGCAATCGCTGGACGTTCGCAATGTCGGTGTTGAGCTCTGGCCAGATTGAGCAGGAGAGGCTGTGTACGTTGGAAGTTTTAGTAGGCTAAACAAGTTGAGAGCCCAAGTGTTTGTGGTTCGTTTGAGAGGTTACCAGTGGGAGATGAGGACCAGCAAGAGCTTTCAGGGCTGGCACCTTTAGTGTAGGAGCAATCGCTGGACGTTCGCAATGTCGGTGTTGAGCTCTGGCCAGATTGAGCAGGAGAGGCTGTGTACGTTGGAAGTTTTAGTAGGCTAAACAAGTTCAGAGGCCAAGTGTTTGTGGTTCGTTTGAGAGGTTACCAGTGGGAGATGAGGACCAGCAAGAGCTTTCAGGGCTGGCACCTTTAGTGTAGGAGCAATCCCTGGACGTTCGCAATTTCGGTGTTGAGCTCTGGCCAGATTGAGCAGGAGAGGCTGTGTACGTTGGAAGTTTTAGTAGGCTAAACAAGTTCAGAGCCCAAGTGTTTGTGGTTCGTTTGAGACGTTACCAGTGGGAGATGAGGACCAGCAAGAGCTTTCAGGGCTGGCACCTTTAGTGTAGGAGCAATCGCTGGACGTTCGCAATTTCGGTGTTGAGCTCTGGCCAGATTGAGCAGGAGAGGCTGTGTACGTTGGAAGTTTTAGTAGGCGAAACAAGTTCAGAGGCCAAGTGTTTGTGGTTCGTTTGAGAGGTTACCAGTGGGAGATGAGGACCAGCAAGAGCTTTCAGGGCTGGCACCTTTAGTGTAGGAGCAATCGCTGGACGTTCGCAATGTCGGTGTTGAGCTCTGGCCAGATTGAGCAGGAGAGGCTGTGTACGTTGGAAGTTTTAGTAGGCGAAACAAGTTCAGAGCCCAAGTGTTTGTGGTTCATTTGAGAGGTTACCAGTGGGAGATGAGGACCAGCAAGAGCTTTCAGGGCTGGCACCTTTAGTGTAGGAGCAATCGCTGGACGTTCGCAATTTCGGTGTTGAGCTCTGGCCAGATTGAGCAGGAGAGGCTGTGTACGTTGGAAGTTTTAGTAGGCGAAACAAGTTCAGAGCCCAAGTGTTTGTGGTTCGTTTGAGAGGTTACCAGTGGGAGATGAGGACCAGCAAGAGCTTTCAGGGCTGGCACCTTTAGTGTAGGAGCAATCGCTGGACGTTCGCAATTTCGGTGTTGAGCTCTGGCCAGATTGAGCAGGAGAGGCTGTGTACGTTGGAAGTTTTAGTAGGCGAAACAAGTTCAGAGCCCAAGTGTTTGTGGTTCGTTTGAGAGGTTACCAGTGGGAGATGAGGACCAGCAAGAGCTTTCAGGGCTGGCACCTTTAGTGTAGGAGCAATCGCTGGACGTTCGCAATTTCGGTGTTGAGCTCTGGCCAGATTGAGCAGGAGAGGCTGTGTACGTTGGAAGTTTTAGTAGGCTAAACAAGTTCAGAGCCCAAGTGTTTGTGGTTCGTTTGAGAGGTTACCAGTGGGAGATGAGGACCAGCAAGAGCTTTCAGGGCTGGCACCTTTAGTGTAGGAGCAATCGCTGGACGTTCGCAATGTCGGTGTTGAGCTCTGGCCAGATTGAGCAGGAGAGGCTGTGTACGTTGGAAGTTTTAGTAGGCGAAACAAGTTCAGAGCCCAAGTGTTTGTGGTTCGTTTGAGAGGTTACCAGTGGGAGATGAGGACCAGCAAGAGCTTTCAGGGCTGGCACCTTTAGTGTAGGAGCAATCCCTGGACGTTCGCAATTTCGGTGTTGAGCTCTGGCCAGATTGAGCAGGAGAGGCTGTGTACGTTGGAAGTTTCAGTAGGCTAAACAAGTTCAGAGCCCAAGTGTTTGTGATTCGTTTGAGAGGTTACCAGTGGGAGATGAGGACCAGCAAGAGCTTTCAGGGCTGGCACCTTTAGTGTAGGAGCAATCCCTGGACGTTCGCAATTTCGGTGTTGAGCTCTGGCCAGATTGAGCAGGAGAGGCTGTGTACGTTGGAAGTTTTAGTAGGCGAAACAAGTTCAGAGGCCAAGTGTTTGTGGTTCGTTTGAGAGGTTACCAGTGGGAGATGAGGACCAGCAAGAGCTTTCAGGGCTGGCACCTTTAGTGTAGGAGCAATCCCTGGACGTTCGCAATTTCGTTGGTGAATTTTGGGCAGATTGAGCAGGAGAGGCTGTGTACGTTGGAAGTTTTAGTAGGCTAAACAAGTTCAGAGCCCAAGTGTTTGTGGTTCGTTTGAGAGGTTACCAGTGGGAGATGAGGACCAGCAGGAGCTTTCAGGGCTGGCACCTTTAGTGTAGGAGCAATCGCGGGACGTTGGTAATTTCGTTGGTGAATTCTGGGCAGATTGAGCAGGAGAGGCTGTGTACGTTGGAAGTTTTAGTAGGCGAAACAAGTTCAGAGCCCAAGTGTTTGTGGTTCGTTTGAGAGGTTACCAGTGGGAGATGAGGACCAGCAAGAGCTTTCAGGGCTGGCACCTTTAGTGTAGGAGCAATCGCTGGACGTTCGCAATTTCGGTGTTGAGCTCTGGCCAGATTGAGCAGGAGAGGCTGTGTACGTTGGAAGTTTTAGTAGGCTAAACAAGTTCAGAGGCCAAGTGTTTGTGGTTCGTTTGAGAGGTTACCAGTGGGAGATGAGGACCAGCAAGAGCTTTCAGGGCTGGCACCTTTAGTGTAGGAGCAATCGCTGGACGTTCGCAATTTCGGTGTTGAGCTCTGGCCAGATTGAGCAGGAGAGGCTGTGTACGTTGGAAGTTTTAGTAGGCGAAACAAGTTCAGAGGCCAAGTGTTTGTGGTTCGTTTGAGAGGTTACCAGTGGGAGATGAGGACCAGCAAGAGCTTTCAGGGCTGGCACCTTTAGTGTAGGAGCAATCGCTGGACGTTCGCAATTTCGGTGTTGAGCTCTGGCCAGATTGAGCAGGAGAGGCTGTGTACGTTGGAAGTTTTAGTAGGCTAAACAAGTTCAGAGCCCAAGTGTTTGTGGTTCGTTTGAGAGGTTACCAGTGGGAGATGAGGACCAGCAAGAGCTTTCAGGGCTGGCACCTTTAGTGTAGGAGCAATCCCTGGATGTTCGCAATTTCGGTGTTGAGCTCTGGCCAGTTTGAGCAGGAGAGGCTGTGTACGTTGGAAGTTTTAGTAGGCTAAACAAGTTGAGAGCCCAAGTGTTTGTGGTTCGTTTGAGAGGTTACCAGTGGGAGATGAGGACCAGCAAGAGCTTTCAGGGCTGGCACCTTTAGTGTAGGAGCAATCCCTGGACGTTCGCAATTTCGGTGTTGAGCTCTGGCCAGATTGAGCAGGAGAGGCTGTGTACGTTGGAAGTTTTAGTAGGCGAAACAAGTTCAGAGGCCAAGTGTTTGTGGTTCGTTTGAGAGGTTACCAGTGGGAGATGAGGACCAGCAAGAGCTTTCAGGGCTGGCACCTTTAGTGTAGGAGCAATCGCTGGACGTTCGTAATTTCGTTGGTGAATTTTGGGCAGATTGAGCAGAAGAGGCTGTGTACGTTGGAAGTTTTAGTAGGCTAAACAAGTTCAGAGCCCAAGTGTTTGTGGTTCGTTTGAGAGGTTACCAGTGGGAGATGAGGACCAGCAAGAGCTTTCAGGGCTGGCACCTTTAGTGTAGGAGCAATCCCTGGACGTTCGCAATTTCGGTGTTGAGCTCTGGCCAGATTGAGCAGGAGAGGCTGTGTACGTTGGAAGTTTCAGTAGGCTAAACAAGTTCAGAGGCCAAGTGTTTGTGGTTCGTTTGAGAGGTTACCAGTGGGAGATGAGGACCAGCAAGAGCTTTCAGGGCTGGCACCTTTAGTGTAGGAGCAATCGCTGGACGTTCGCAATTTCGGTGTTGAGCTCTGGCCAGATTGAGCAGGAGAGGCTGTGTACGTTGGAAGTTTTAGTAGGCTAAACAAGTTCAGAGCCCAAGTGTTTGTGGTTCGTTTGAGAGGTTACCAGTGGGAGATGAGGACCAGCAAGAGCTTTCAGGGCTGGCACCTTTAGTGTAGGAGCAATCCCTGGACGTTCGTAATTTCGTTGGTGAATTTTGGCCAGATTGAGCAGGAGAGGCTGTGTACGTTGGAAGTTTTAGTAGGCTAAACAAGTTCAGAGGCCAAGTGTTTGTGGTTCGTTTGAGAGGTTACCAGTGGGAGATGAGGACTAGCAAGAGCTTTCAGGGCTGGCACCTTTAGTGTAGGAGCAATCCCTGGACGTTCGCAATTTCGGTGTTGAGCTCTGGCCAGATTGAGCAGGAGAGGCTGTGTACGTTGGAAGTTTTAGTAGGCTAAACAAGTTCAGAGCCCAAGTGTTTGTGGTTCGTTTGAGAGGTTACCAGTGGGAGATGAGGACCAGCAAGAGCTTTCAGGGCTGGCACCTTTAGTGTAGGAGCAATCGCTGGACGTTCGCATTTCGCAATGTCGGTGTTGAGCTCTGGCCAGATTGAGCAGGAGAGGCTGTGTACGTTGGAAGTTTTAGTAGGCGAAACAAGTTCAGAGGCCAAGTGTTTGTGGTTCGTTTGAGAGGTTACCAGTGGGAGATGAGGACCAGCAAGAGCTTTCAGGGCTGGCACCTTTAGTGTAGGAGCAATCCCTGGACGTTCGTAATTTCGTTGGTGAATTTGGGCAGATTGAGCAGGAGAGGCTGTGTACGTTGGAAGTTTTAGTAGGCTAAACAAGTTCAGAGGCCAAGTGTTTGTGGTTCGTTTGAGAGGTTACCAGTGGGAGATGAGGACCAGCAAGAGCTTTCAGGGCTGGCACCTTTAGTGTAGGAGCAATCGCTGGACGTTCGCAATTTCGGTGTTGAGCTCTGGCCAGATTGAGCAGGAGAGGCTGTGTACGTTGGAAGTTTTAGTAGGCTAAACAAGTTCAGAGCCCAAGTGTTTGTGGTTCGTTTGAGAGGTTACCAGTGGGAGATGAGGACCAGCAAGAGCTTTCAGGGCTGGCACCTTTAGTGTAGGAGCAATCCCTGGACGTTCGTAATTTCGTTGGTGATTTTGGCAGATTGAGCAGGAGAGGCTGTGTACGTTGGAAGTTTTAGTAGGCTAAACAAGTTCAGAGGCCAAGTGTTTGTGGTTCGTTTGAGAGGTTACCAGTGGGAGATGAGGACCAGCAAGAGCTTTCAGGGCTGGCACCTTTAGTGTAGGAGCAATCGCTGGACGTTCGCAATGTCGGTGTTGAGCTCTGGCCAGATTGAGCAGGAGAGGCTGTGTACGTTGGAAGTTTTAGTAGGCTAAACAAGTTCAGAGGCCAAGTGTTTGTGGTTCGTTTGAGAGGTTACCAGTGGGAGATGAGGACCAGCAAGAGCTTTCAGGGCTGGCACCTTTAGTGTAGGAGCAATCGCTGGACGTTCGCAATTTCGGTGTTGAGCTCTGGCCAGATTGAGCAGGAGAGGCTGTGTACGTTGGAAGTTTTAGTAGGCTAAACAAGTTCAGAGCCCAAGTGTTTGTGGTTCGTTTGAGAGGTTACCAGTGGGAGATGAGGACCAGCAAGAGCTTTCAGGGCTGGCACCTTTAGTGTAGGAGCAATCCCTGGACGTTCGTAATTTCGTTGGTGAATTTTGGCCAGATTGAGCAGGAGAGGCTGTGTACGTTGGAAGTTTTAGTAGGCTAAACAAGTTCAGAGGCCAAGTGTTTGTGGTTCGTTTGAGAGGTTACCAGTGGGAGATGAGGACTAGCAAGAGCTTTCAGGGCTGGCACCTTTAGTGTAGGAGCAATCCCTGGACGTTCGCAATTTCGGTGTTGAGCTCTGGCCAGATTGAGCAGGAGAGGCTGTGTACGTTGGAAGTTTTAGTAGGCTAAACAAGTTCAGAGCCCAAGTGTTTGTGGTTCGTTTGAGAGGTTACCAGTGGGAGATGAGGACCAGCAAGAGCTTTCAGGGCTGGCACCTTTAGTGTAGGAGCAATCGCTGGACGTTCGCAATGTCGGTGTTGAGCTCTGGCCAGATTGAGCAGGAGAGGCTGTGTACGTTGGAAGTTTTAGTAGGCGAAACAAGTTCAGAGGCCAAGTGTTTGTGGTTCGTTTGAGAGGTTACCAGTGGGAGATGAGGACCAGCAAGAGCTTTCAGGGCTGGCACCTTTAGTGTAGGAGCAATCCCTGGACGTTCGTAATTTCGTTGGTGAATTTTGGGCAGATTGAGCAGGAGAGGCTGTGTACGTTGGAAGTTTTAGTAGGCTAAACAAGTTCAGAGGCCAAGTGTTTGTGGTTCGTTTGAGAGGTTACCAGTGGGAGATGAGGACCAGCAAGAGCTTTCAGGGCTGGCACTTTAGTGTAGGAGCAATCGCTGGACGTTCGCAATTTCGGTGTTGAGCTCTGGCCAGATTGAGCAGGAGAGGCTGTGTACGTTGGAAGTTTTAGTAGGCTAAACAAGTTCAGAGCCCAAGTGTTTGTGGTTCGTTTGAGAGGTTACCAGTGGGAGATGAGGACCAGCAAGAGCTTTCAGGGCTGGCACCTTTAGTGTAGGAGCAATCCCTGGACGTTCGTAATTTCGTTGGTGAATTTTGGGCAGATTGAGCAGGAGAGGCTGTGTACGTTGGAAGTTTTAGTAGGCTAAACAAGTTCAGAGGCCAAGTGTTTGTGGTTCGTTTGAGAGGTTACCAGTGGGAGATGAGGACCAGCAAGAGCTTTCAGGGCTGGCACCTTTAGTGTAGGAGCAATCGCTGGACGTTCGCAATTTCGGTGTTGAGCTCTGGCCAGATTGAGCAGGAGAGGCTGTGTACGTTGGAAGTTTTAGTAGGCTAAACAAGTTCAGAGGCCAAGTGTTTGTGGTTCGTTTGAGAGGTTACCAGTGGGAGATGAGGACCAGCAAGAGCTTTCAGGGCTGGCACCTTTAGTGTAGGAGCAATCGCTGGACGTTCGCAATTTCGGTGTTGAGCTCTGGCCAGATTGAGCAGGAGAGGCTGTGTACGTTGGAAGTTTTAGTAGGCGAAACAAGTTCAGAGCCAAGTGTTTGTGGTTCGTTTGAGAGGTTACCAGTGGGAGATGAGGACCAGCAAGAGCTTTCAGGGCTGGCACCTTTAGTGTAGGAGCAATCGCTGGACGTTTGCAATTTCGGTGTTGAGCTCTGGCCAGATTGAGCAGGAGAGGCTGTGTACGTTGGAAGTTTTAGTAGGCTAAACAAGTTCAGAGGCCAAGTGTTTGTGGTTCGTTTGAGAGGTTACCAGTGGGAGATGAGGACCAGCAGAGCTTTCAGGGCTGGCACCTTTAGTGTAGGAGCAATCGCTGGACGTTCGCAATTTCGTTGTTGAGCTCTGGCCAGATTGAGCAGGAGAGGCTGTGTACGTTGGAAGTTTTAGTAGGCGAAACAAGTTCAGAGCCCAAGTGTTTGTGGTTCGTTTGAGAGGTTACCAGTGGGAGATGAGGACCAGCAAGAGCTTTCAGGGCTGGCACCTTTAGTGTAGGAGCAATCGCTGGACGTTCGCAATTTCGGTGTTGAGCTCTGGCCAGATTGAGCAGGAGAGGCTGTGTACGTTGGAAGTTTTAGTAGGCTAAACAAGTTGAGAGCCCAAGTGTTTGTGGTTCGTTTGAGAGGTTACCAGTGGGAGATGAGGACCAGCAAGAGCTTTCAGGGCTGGCACCTTTAGTGTAGGAGCAATCGCTGGACGTTCGCAATTTCGGTGTTGAGCTCTGGCCAGATTGAGCAGGAGAGGCTGTGTACGTTGGAAGTTTTAGTAGGCTAAACAAGTTCAGAGCCCAAGTGTTTGTGGTTCGTTTGAGAGGTTACCAGTGGGAGATGAGGACCAGCAAGAGCTTTCAGGGCTGGCACCTTTAGTGTAGGAGCAATCGCTGGACGTTCGCAATTTCGGTGTTGAGCTCTGGCCAGATTGAGCAGGAGAGGCTGTGTACGTTGGAAGTTTTAGTAGGCGAAACAAGTTCAGAGCCCAAGTGTTTGTGGTTCGTTTGAGAGGTTAGCAGTGGGAGATGAGGACCAGCAAGAAGCTTTCAGGGCTGGCACCTTTAGTGTAGGAGCAATCGCTGGACGTTCGCAATTTCGGTGTTGAGCTCTGGCCAGATTGAGCAGGAGAGGCTGTGTACGTTGGAAGTTTTAGTAGGCGAAACAAGTGCAGAGCCCAAGTGTTTGTGGTTCGTTTGAGAGGTTACCAGTGGGAGATGAGGACCAGCAAGAGCTTTCAGGGCTGGCACCTTTAGTGTAGGAGCAATCGCTGGACGTTCGCAATGTCGGTGTTGAGCTCTGGCCAGATTGAGCAGGAGAGGCTGTGTACGTTGGAAGTTTTAGTAGGCGAACAAGTTCAGAGCCCAAGTGTTTGTGGTTCGTTTGAGAGGTTACCAGTGGGAGATGAGGACCAGCAAGAGCTTTCAGGGCTGGCACCTTTAGTGTAGGAGCAATCGCTGGACGTTCGCAATTTCGGTGTTGAGCTCTGGCCAGATTGAGCAGGAGAGGCTGTGTACGTTGGAAGTTTTAGTAGGCTAAACAAGTTGAGAGCCCAAGTGTTTGTGGTTCGTTTGAGAGGTTACCAGTGGGAGATGAGGACCAGCAAGAGCTTTCAGGGCTGGCACCTTTAGTGTAGGAGCAATCGCTGGACGTTCGCAATTTCGGTGTTGAGCTCTGGCCAGATTGAGCAGGAGAGGCTGTGTACGTTGGAAGTTTTAGTAGGCTAAACAAGTTCAGAGCCCAAGTGTTTGTGGTTCGTTTGAGAGGTTACCAGTGGGAGATGAGGACCAGCAAGAGCTTTCAGGGCTGGCACCTTTAGTGTAGGAGCAATCGCTGGACGTTCGCAATTTCGGTGTTGAGCTCTGGCCAGATTGAGCAGGAGAGGCTGTGTACGTTGGAAGTTTTAGTAGGCGAAACAAGTTCAGAGGCCAAGTGTTTGTGGTTCATTTGAGAGGTTACCAGTGGGAGATGAGGACCAGCAAGAGCTTTCAGGGCTGGCACCTTTAGTGTAGGAGCAATCGCTGGACGTTCGCAATGTCGGTGTTGAGCTCTGGCCAGATTGAGCAGGAGAGGCTGTGTACGTTGGAAGTTTTAGTAGGCTAAACAAGTTCAGAGCCCAAGTGTTTGTGGTTCGTTTGAGAGGTTACCAGTGGGAGATGAGGACCAGCAAGAGCTTTCAGGGCTGGCACCTTTAGTGTAGGAGCAATCGCTGGACGTTCGCAATTTCGGTGTTGAGCTCTGGCCAGATTGAGCAGGAGAGGCTGTGTACGTTGGAAGTTTTAGTAGGCTAAACAAGTTCAGAGGCCAAGTGTTTGTGGTTCGTTTGAGAGGTTACCAGTGGGAGATGAGGACCAGCAAGAGCTTTCAGGGCTGGCACCTTTAGTGTAGGAGCAATCGCTGGACGTTCGCAATTTCGGTGTTGAGCTCTGGCCAGATTGAGCAGGAGAGGCTGTGTACGTTGGAAGTTTTAGTAGGCTAAACAAGTTCAGAGCCAAGTGTTTGTGGTTCGTTTGAGAGGTTACCAGTGGGAGATGAGGACCAGCAAGAGCTTTCAGGGCTGGCACCTTTAGTGTAGGAGCAATCGCTGGACGTTCGCAATTTCGGTGTTGAGCTCTGGCCAGATTGAGCAGGAGAGGCTGTGTACGTGGAAGTTTTAGTAGGCTAAACAAGTTCAGAGCCCAAGTGTTTGTGGTTCGTTTGAGAGGTTACCAGTGGGAGATGAGGACCAGCAAGAGCTTTCAGGGCTGGCACCTTTAGTGTAGGAGCAATCGCTGGACGTTCGCAATTTCGGTGTTGAGCTCTGGCCAGATTGAGCAGGAGAGGCTGTGTACGTTGGAAGTTTTAGTAGGCGAAACAAGTTCAGAGCCCAAGTGTTTGTGGTTCGTTTGAGAGGTTACCAGTGGGAGTTGAGGACCAGCAAGAGCTTTCAGGGCTGGCACCTTTAGTGTAGGAGCAATCGCTGGACGTTCGCAATTTCGGTGTTGAGCTCTGGCCAGATTGAGCAGGAGAGGCTGTGTACGTTGGAAGTTTTAGTAGGCGAAACAAGTTCAGAGCCCAAGTGTTTGTGGTTCGTTTGAGAGGTTACCAGTGGGAGATGAGGACCAGCAAGAGCTTTCAGGGCTGGCACCTTTAGTGTAGGAGCAATCGCTGGACGTTCGCAATTTCGGTGTTGAGCTCTGGCCAGATTGAGCAGGAGAGGCTGTGTACGTTGGAAGTTTTAGTAGGCTAAACAAGTTCAGAGCCCAAGTGTTCGTTTGAGAGGTTACCAGTGGGAGATGAGGACCAGCAAGAGCTTTCAGGGCTGGCACCTTTAGTGTAGGAGCAATCGCTGGACGTTCGCAATGTCGGTGTTGAGCTCTGGCCAGATTGAGCAGGAGAGGCTGTGTACGTTGGAAGTTTTAGTAGGCGAAACAAGTTCAGAGCCCAAGTGTTTGTGGTTCGTTTGAGAGGTTACCAGTGGGAGATGAGGACCAGCAAGAGCTTTCAGGGCTGGCACCTTTAGTGTAGGAGCAATCCCTGGACGTTCGCAATTTCGGTGTTGAGCTCTGGCCAGATTGAGCAGGAGAGGCTGTGTACGTTGGAAGTTTTAGTAGGCTAAACAAGTTCAGAGCCCAAGTGTTTGTGGTTCGTTTGAGAGGTTACCAGTGGGAGATGAGGACCAGCAAGAGCTTTCAGGGCTGGCACCTTTAGTGTAGGAGCAATCCTGGACGTTCGTAATTTCGTTGGTGAATTTTGGGCAGATTGAGCAGGAGAGGCTGTGTACGTTGGAAGTTTTAGTAGGCTAAACAAGTTGAGAGCCCAAGTGTTTGTGGTTCGTTTGAGAGGTTACAAGTGGGAGATGAGGACCAGCAGGATCTTTCAGGGCTGGCACCTTTAGTGTAGGAGCAATCGCTGGACGTTCGTAATTTCGTTGGTGAATTCTGGGCAGATTGAGCAGGAGAGGCTGTGTACGTTGGAAGTTTTAGTAGGCTAAACAAGTTCAGAGGCCAAGTGTTTGTGGTTCGTTTGAGAGGTTACCAGTGGGAGATGAGGACCAGCAAGAGCTTTCAGGGCTGGCACCTTTAGTGTAGGAGCAATCGCTGGACGTTCGCAATTTCGGTGTTGAGCTCTGGCCAGATTGAGCAGGAGAGGCTGTGTACGTTGGAAGTTTTAGTAGGCTAAACAAGTTCAGAGCCCAAGTGTTTGTGGTTCGTTTGAGAGGTTACCAGTGGGAGATGAGGACCAGCAAGAGCTTTCAGGGCTGGCACCTTTAGTGTAGGAGCAATCGCTGGACGTTCGCAATTTCGGTGTTGAGCTCTGGCCAGATTGAGCAGGAGAGGCTGTGTACGTTGGAAGTTTTAGTAGGCTAAACAAGTTCAGAGCGCAAGTGTTTGTGGTTCGTTTGAGAGGTTACCAGTGGGAGATGAGGACCAGCAAGAGCTTTCAGGGCTGGCACCTTTAGTGTAGGAGCAATCGCTGGACGTTCGCAATTTCGGTGTTGAGCTCTGGCCAGATTGAGCAGGAGAGGCTGTGTACGTTGGAAGTTTTAGTAGGCGAAACAAGTTCAGAGCCCAAGTGTTTGTGGTTCGTTTGAGAGGTTACCAGTGGGAGATGAGGACCAGCAAGAGCTTTCAGGGCTGGCACCTTTAGTGTAGGAGCAATCGCTGGACGTTCGCAATTTCGGTGTTGAGCTCTGGCCAGATTGAGCAGGAGAGGCTGTGTACGTTGGAAGTTTTAGTAGGCGAAACAAGTTCAGAGCCCAAGTGTTTGTGGTTCGTTTGAGAGGTTACCAGTGGGAGATGAGGACCAGCAAGAGCTTTCAGGGCTGGCACCTTTAGTGTAGGAGCAATCGCTGGACGTTCGCAATTTCGGTGTTGAGCTCTGGCCAGATTGAGCAGGAGAGGCTGTGTACGTTGGAAGTTTTAGTAGGCTAAACAAGTTCAGAGCCCAAGTGTTTGTGGTTCGTTTGAGAGGTTACCAGTGGGAGATGAGGACCAGCAAGAGCTTTCAGGGCTGGCACCTTTAGTGTAGGAGCAATCGCTGGACGTTCGCAATGTCGGTGTTGAGCTCTGGCCAGATTGAGCAGGAGAGGCTGTGTACGTTGGAAGTTTTAGTAGGCGAAACAAGTTCAGAGCCCAAGTGTTTGTGGTTCGTTTGAGAGGTTACCAGTGGGAGATGAGGACCAGCAAGAGCTTTCAGGGCTGGCACCTTTAGTGTAGGAGCAATCCCTGGACGTTCGCAATTTCGGTGTTGAGCTCTGGCCAGATTGAGCAGGAGAGGCTGTGTACGTTGGAAGTTTCAGTAGGCTAAACAAGTTCAGAGCCCAAGTGTTTGTGATTCGTTTGAGAGGTTACCAGTGGGAGATGAGGACCAGCAAGAGCTTTCAGGGCTGGCACCTTTAGTGTAGGAGCAATCCCTGGACGTTCGCAATTTCGGTGTTGAGCTCTGGCCAGATTGAGCAGGAGAGGCTGTGTACGTTGGAAGTTTTAGTAGGCGAAACAAGTTCAGAGGCCAAGTGTTTGTGGTTCGTTTGAGAGGTTACCAGTGGGAGATGAGGACCAGCAAGAGCTTTCAGGGCTGGCACCTTTAGTGTAGGAGCAATCCCTGGACGTTCGCAATTTCGTTGGTGAATTTTGGGCAGATTGAGCAGGAGAGGCTGTGTACGTTGGAAGTTTTAGTAGGCTAAACAAGTTCAGAGCCCAAGTGTTTGTGGTTCGTTTGAGAGGTTACCAGTGGGAGATGAGGACCAGCAGGAGCTTTCAGGGCTGGCACCTTTAGTGTAGGAGCAATCGCGGGACGTTGGTAATTTCGTTGGTGAATTCTGGGCAGATTGAGCAGGAGAGGCTGTGTACGTTGGAAGTTTTAGTAGGCGAAACAAGTTCAGAGCCCAAGTGTTTGTGGTTCGTTTGAGAGGTTAGCAGTGGGAGATGAGGACCAGCAAGAGCTTTCAGGGCTGGCACCTTTAGTGTAGGAGCAATCGCTGGACGTTCGCAATTTCGGTGTTGAGCTCTGGCCAGATTGAGCAGGAGAGGCTGTGTACGTTGGAAGTTTTAGTAGGCTAAACAAGTTCAGAGGCCAAGTGTTTGTGGTTCGTTTGAGAGGTTACCAGTGGGAGATGAGGACCAGCAAGAGCTTTCAGGGCTGGCACCTTTAGTGTAGGAGCAATCGCTGGACGTTCGCAATTTCGGTGTTGAGCTCTGGCCAGATTGAGCAGGAGAGGCTGTGTACGTTGGAAGTTTTAGTAGGCGAAACAAGTTCAGAGGCCAAGTGTTTGTGGTTCGTTTGAGAGGTTACCAGTGGGAGATGAGGACCAGCAAGAGCTTTCAGGGCTGGCACCTTTAGTGTAGGAGCAATCGCTGGACGTTCGCAATTTCGGTGTTGAGCTCTGGCCAGATTGAGCAGGAGAGGCTGTGTACGTTGGAAGTTTTAGTAGGCTAAACAAGTTCAGAGCCCAAGTGTTTGTGGTTCGTTTGAGAGGTTACCAGTGGGAGATGAGGACCAGCAAGAGCTTTCAGGGCTGGCACCTTTAGTGTAGGAGCAATCCCTGGACGTTCGCAATTTCGGTGTTGAGCTCTGGCCAGTTTGAGCAGGAGAGGCTGTGTACGTTGGAAGTTTTAGTAGGCTAAACAAGTTGAGAGCCCAAGTGTTTGTGGTTCGTTTGAGAGGTTACCAGTGGGAGATGAGGACCAGCAAGAGCTTTCAGGGCTGGCACCTTTAGTGTAGGAGCAATCCCTGGACGTTCGCAATTTCGGTGTTGAGCTCTGGCCAGATTGAGCAGGAGAGGCTGTGTACGTTGGAAGTTTTAGTAGGCGAAACAAGTTCAGAGGCCAAGTGTTTGTGGTTCGTTTGAGAGGTTACCAGTGGGAGATGAGGACCAGCAAGAGCTTTCAGGGCTGGCACCTTTAGTGTAGGAGCAATCGCTGGACGTTCGTAATTTCGTTGGTGAATTTTGGGCAGATTGAGCAGAAGAGGCTGTGTACGTTGGAAGTTTTAGTAGGCTAAACAAGTTCAGAGCCCAAGTGTTTGTGGTTCGTTTGAGAGGTTACCAGTGGGAGATGAGGACCAGCAAGAGCTTTCAGGGCTGGCACCTTTAGTGTAGGAGCAATCCCTGGACGTTCGCAATTTCGGTGTTGAGCTCTGGCCAGATTGAGCAGGAGAGGCTGTGTACGTTGGAAGTTTCAGTAGGCTAAACAAGTTCAGAGGCCAAGTGTTTGTGGTTCGTTTGAGAGGTTACCAGTGGGAGATGAGGACCAGCAAGAGCTTTCAGGGCTGGCACCTTTAGTGTAGGAGCAATCGCTGGACGTTCGCAATTTCGGTGTTGAGCTCTGGCCAGATTGAGCAGGAGAGGCTGTGTACGTTGGAAGTTTTAGTAGGCTAAACAAGTTCAGAGCCCAAGTGTTTGTGGTTCGTTTGAGAGGTTACCAGTGGGAGATGAGGACCAGCAAGAGCTTTCAGGGCTGGCACCTTTAGTGTAGGAGCAATCCCTGGACGTTCGTAATTTCGTTGGTGAATTTTGGCCAGATTGAGCAGGAGAGGCTGTGTACGTTGGAAGTTTTAGTAGGCTAAACAAGTTCAGAGGCCAAGTGTTTGTGGTTCGTTTGAGAGGTTACCAGTGGGAGATGAGGACTAGCAAGAGCTTTCAGGGCTGGCACCTTTAGTGTAGGAGCAATCCCTGGACGTTCGCAATTTCGGTGTTGAGCTCTGGCCAGATTGAGCAGGAGAGGCTGTGTACGTTGGAAGTTTTAGTAGGCTAAACAAGTTCAGAGCCAAGTGTTTGTGGTTCGTTTGAGAGGTTACCAGTGGGAGATGAGGACCAGCAAGAGCTTTCAGGGCTGGCACCTTTAGTGTAGGAGCAATCGCTGGACGTTCGCAATGTCGGTGTTGAGCTCTGGCCAGATTGAGCAGGAGAGGCTGTGTACGTTGGAAGTTTTAGTAGGCGAAACAAGTTCAGAGGCCAAGTGTTTGTGGTTCGTTTGAGAGGTTACCAGTGGGAGATGAGGACCAGCAAGAGCTTTCAGGGCTGGCACCTTTAGTGTAGGAGCAATCCCTGGACGTTCGTAATTTCGTTGGTGAATTTTGGGCAGATTGAGCAGGAGAGGCTGTGTACGTTGGAAGTTTTAGTAGGCTAAACAAGTTCAGAGGCCAAGTGTTTGTGGTTCGTTTGAGAGGTTACCAGTGGGAGATGAGGACCAGCAAGAGCTTTCAGGGCTGGCACCTTTAGTGTAGGAGCAATCGCTGGACGTTCGCAATGTCGGTGTTGAGCTCTGGCCAGATTGAGCAGGAGAGGCTGTGTACGTTGGAAGTTTTAGTAGGCTAAACAAGTTCAGAGCCCAAGTGTTTGTGGTTCGTTTGAGAGGTTACCAGTGGGAGATGAGGACCAGCAAGAGCTTTCAGGGCTGGCACCTTTAGTGTAGGAGCAATCCCTGGACGTTCGTAATTTCGTTGGTGAATTTTGGGCAGATTGAGCAGGAGAGGCTGTGTACGTTGGAAGTTTTAGTAGGCTAAACAAGTTCAGAGGCCAAGTGTTTGTGGTTCGTTTGAGAGGTTACCAGTGGGAGATGAGGACCAGCAAGAGCTTTCAGGGCTGGCACCTTTAGTGTAGGAGCAATCGCTGGACGTTCGCAATGTCGGTGTTGAGCTCTGGCCAGATTGAGCAGGAGAGGCTGTGTACGTTGGAAGTTTTAGTAGGCTAAACAAGTTCAGAGGCCAAGTGTTTGTGGTTCGTTTGAGAGGTTACCAGTGGGAGATGAGGACCAGCAAGAGCTTTCAGGGCTGGCACCTTTAGTGTAGGAGCAATCGCTGGACGTTCGCAATTTCGGTGTTGAGCTCTGGCCAGATTGAGCAGGAGAGGCTGTGTACGTTGGAAGTTTTAGTAGGCTAAACAAGTTCAGAGCCCAAGTGTTTGTGGTTCGTTTGAGAGGTTACCAGTGGGAGATGAGGACCAGCAAGAGCTTTCAGGGCTGGCACCTTTAGTGTAGGAGCAATCCCTGACGTTCGTAATTTCGTTGGTGAATTTTGGCCAGATTGAGCAGGAGAGGCTGTGTACGTTGGAAGTTTTAGTAGGCTAAACAAGTTCAGAGGCCAAGTGTTTGTGGTTCGTTTGAGAGGTTACCAGTGGGAGATGAGGACTAGCAAGAGCTTTCAGGGCTGGCACCTTTAGTGTAGGAGCAATCCCTGGACGTTCGCAATTTCGGTGTTGAGCTCTGGCCAGATTGAGCAGGAGAGGCTGTGTACGTTGGAAGTTTTAGTAGGCTAAACAAGTTCAGAGCCCAAGTGTTTGTGGTTCGTTTGAGAGGTTACCAGTGGGAGATGAGGACCAGCAAGAGCTTTCAGGGCTGGCACCTTTAGTGTAGGAGCAATCGCTGGACGTTCGCAATGTCGGTGTTGAGCTCTGGCCAGATTGAGCAGGAGAGGCTGTGTACGTTGGAAGTTTTAGTAGGCGAAACAAGTTCAGAGGCCAAGTGTTTGTGGTTCGTTTGAGAGGTTACCAGTGGGAGATGAGGACCAGCAAGAGCTTTCAGGGCTGGCACCTTTAGTGTAGGAGCAATCCCTGGACGTTCGTAATTTCGTTGGTGAATTTTGGGCAGATTGAGCAGGAGAGGCTGTGTACGTTGGAAGTTTTAGTAGGCTAAACAAGTTCAGAGGCCAAGTGTTTGTGGTTCGTTTGAGAGGTTACCAGTGGGAGATGAGGACCAGCAAGAGCTTTCAGGGCTGGCACCTTTAGTGTAGGAGCAATCGCTGGACGTTCGCAATTTCGGTGTTGAGCTCTGGCCAGATTGAGCAGGAGAGGCTGTGTACGTTGGAAGTTTTAGTAGGCTAAACAAGTTCAGAGCCCAAGTGTTTGTGGTTCGTTTGAGAGGTTACCAGTGGGAGATGAGGACCAGCAAGAGCTTTCAGGGCTGGCACCTTTAGTGTAGGAGCAATCCTGGACGTTCGTAATTTCGTTGGTGAATTTTGGCAGATTGAGCAGGAGAGGCTGTGTACGTTGGAAGTTTTAGTAGGCTAAACAAGTTCAGAGGCCAAGTGTTTGTGGTTCGTTTGAGAGGTTACCAGTGGGAGATGAGGACCAGCAAGAGCTTTCAGGGCTGGCACCTTTAGTGTAGGAGCAATCGCTGGACGTTCGCAATTTCGGTGTTGAGCTCTGGCCAGATTGAGCAGGAGAGGCTGTGTACGTTGGAAGTTTTAGTAGGCTAAACAAGTTCAGAGGCCAAGTGTTTGTGGTTCGTTTGAGAGGTTACCAGTGGGAGATGAGGACCAGCAAGAGCTTTCAGGGCTGGCACCTTTAGTGTAGGAGCAATCGCTGGACGTTTGCAATTTCGGTGTTGAGCTCTGGCCAGATTGAGCAGGAGAGGCTGTGTACGTTGGAAGTTTTAGTAGGCGAAACAAGTTCAGAGGCCAAGTGTTTGTGGTTCGTTTGAGAGGTTACCAGTGGGAGATGAGGACCAGCAAGAGCTTTCAGGGCTGGCACCTTTAGTGTAGGAGCAATCGCTGGACGTTTGCAATTTCGGTGTTGAGCTCTGGCCAGATTGAGCAGGAGAGGCTGTGTACGTTGGAAGTTTTAGTAGGCTAAACAAGTTCAGAGGCCAAGTGTTTGTGGTTCGTTTGAGAGGTTACCAGTGGGAGATGAGGACCAGCAGGAGCTTTCAGGGCTGGCACCTTTAGTGTAGGAGCAATCGCTGGACGTTCGCAATTTCGTTGTTGAGCTCTGGCCAGATTGAGCAGGAGAGGCTGTGTACGTTGGAAGTTTTAGTAGGCGAAACAAGTTCAGAGGCCAAGTGTTTGTGGTTCGTTTGAGAGGTTACCAGTGGGAGATGAGGACCAGCAAGAGCTTTCAGGGCTGGCACCTTTAGTGTAGGAGCAATCGCTGGACGTTCGCAATTTTGGTGTTGAGCTCTGGCCAGATTGAGCAGGAGAGGCTGTGTACGTTGGAAGTTTTAGTAGGCTAAACAAGTTGAGAGCCCAAGTGTTTGTGGTTCGTTTGAGAGGTTACCAGTGGGAGATGAGGACCAGCAAGAGCTTTCAGGGCTGGCACCTTTAGTGTAGGAGCAATCGCTGGACGTTCGCAATGTCGGTGTTGAGCTCTGGCCAGATTGAGCAGGAGAGGCTGTGTACGTTGGAAGTTTTAGTAGGCGAAACAAGTTCAGAGCCCAAGTGTTTGTGGTTCGTTTGAGAGGTTACCAGTGGGAGATGAGGACCAGCAAGAGCTTTCAGGGCTGGCACCTTTAGTGTAGGAGCAATCGCTGGACGTTCGCAATTTCGGTGTTGAGCTCTGGCCAGATTGAGCAGGAGAGGCTGTGTACGTTGGAAGTTTTAGTAGGCGAAACAAGTTCAGAGGCCAAGTGTTTGTGGTTCGTTTGAGAGGTTAGCAGTGGGAGATGAGGACCAGCAAGAACTTTCAGGGCTGGCACCTTTAGTGTAGGAGCAATCGCTGGACGTTCGCAATTTCGGTGTTGAGCTCTGGCCAGATTGAGCAGGAGAGGCTGTGTACGTTGGAAGTTTTAGTAGGCGAAACAAGTGCAGAGCCCAAGTGTTTGTGGTTCGTTTGAGAGGTTACCAGTGGGAGATGAGGACCAGCAAGAGCTTTCAGGGCTGGCACCTTTAGTGTAGGAGCAATCGCTGGACGTTCGCAATGTCGGTGTTGAGCTCTGGCCAGATTGAGCAGGAGAGGCTGTGTACGTTGGAAGTTTTAGTAGGCGAGACAAGTTCAGAGCCCAAGTGTTTGTGGTTCGTTTGAGAGGTTACCAGTGGGAGATGAGGACCAGCAAGAGCTTTCAGGGCTGGCACCTTTAGTGTAGGAGCAATCGCTGGACGTTCGCAATTTCGGTGTTGAGCTCTGGCCAGATTGAGCAGGAGAGGCTGTGTACGTTGGAAGTTTTAGTAGGCTAAACAAGTTGAGAGCCCAAGTGTTTGTGGTTCGTTTGAGAGGTTACCAGTGGGAGATGAGGACCAGCAAGAGCTTTCAGGGCTGGCACCTTTAGTGTAGGAGCAATCGCTGGACGTTCGCAATTTCGGTGTTGAGCTCTGGCCAGATTGAGCAGGAGAGGCTGTGTACGTTGGAAGTTTTAGTAGGCTAAACAAGTTCAGAGCCAAGTGTTTGTGGTTCGTTTGAGAGGTTACCAGTGGGAGATGAGGACCAGCAAGAGCTTTCAGGGCTGGCACCTTTAGTGTAGGAGCAATCGCTGGACGTTCGCAATTTCGGTGTTGAGCTCTGGCCAGATTGAGCAGGAGAGGCTGTGTACGTTGGAAGTTTTAGTAGGCGAAACAAGTTCAGAGGCCAAGTGTTTGTGGTTCATTTGAGAGGTTACCAGTGGGAGATGAGGACCAGCAAGAGCTTTCAGGGCTGGCACCTTTAGTGTAGGAGCAATCGCTGGACGTTCGCAATGTCGGTGTTGAGCTCTGGCCAGATTGAGCAGGAGAGGCTGTGTACGTTGGAAGTTTTAGTAGGCTAAACAAGTTCAGAGCCCAAGTGTTTGTGGTTCGTTTGAGAGGTTACCAGTGGGAGATGAGGACCAGCAAGAGCTTTCAGGGCTGGCACCTTTAGTGTAGGAGCAATCGCTGGACGTTCGCAATTTCGGTGTTGAGCTCTGGCCAGTTTGAGCAGGAGAGGCTGTGTACGTTGGAAGTTTTAGTAGGCTAAACAAGTTCAGAGGCCAAGTGTTTGTGGTTCGTTTGAGAGGTTACCAGTGGGAGATGAGGACCAGCAAGAGCTTTCAGGGCTGGCACCTTTAGTGTAGGAGCAATCGCTGGACGTTCGCAATTTCGGTGTTGAGCTCTGGCCAGATTGAGCAGGAGAGGCTGTGTACGTTGGAAGTTTTAGTAGGCTAAACAAGTTCAGAGCCCAAGTGTTTGTGGTTCGTTTGAGAGGTTACCAGTGGGAGATGAGGACCAGCAAGAGCTTTCAGGGCTGGCACCTTTAGTGTAGGAGCAATCGCTGGACGTTCGCAATTTCGGTGTTGAGCTCTGGCCAGATTGAGCAGGAGAGGCTGTGTACGTTGGAAGTTTTAGTAGGCTAAACAAGTTCAGAGCCCAAGTGTTTGTGGTTCGTTTGAGAGGTTACCAGTGGGAGATGAGGACCAGCAAGAGCTTTCAGGGCTGGCACCTTTAGTGTAGGAGCAATCGCTGGACGTTCGCAATTTCGGTGTTGAGCTCTGGCCAGATTGAGCAGGAGAGGCTGTGTACGTTGGAAGTTTTAGTAGGCGAAACAAGTTCAGAGCCCAAGTGTTTGTGGTTCGTTTGAGAGGTTACCAGTGGGAGTTGAGGACCAGCAAGAGCTTTCAGGGCTGGCACCTTTAGTGTAGGAGCAATCGCTGGACGTTCGCAATGTCGGTGTTGAGCTCTGGCCAGATTGAGCAGGAGAGGCTGTGTACGTTGGAAGTTTTAGTAGGCGAAACAAGTTCAGAGCCCAAGTGTTTGTGGTTCGTTTGAGAGGTTACCAGTGGGAGATGAGGACCAGCAAGAGCTTTCAGGGCTGGCACCTTTAGTGTAGGAGCAATCGCTGGACGTTCACAATTTCGGTGTTGAGCTCTGGCCAGATTGAGCAGGAGAGGCTGTGTACGTTGGAAGTTTTAGTAGGCTAAACAAGTTCAGAGCCCAAGTGTTTGTGGTTCGTTTGAGAGGTTACCAGTGGGAGATGAGGACCAGCAAGAGCTTTCAGGGCTGGCACCTTTAGTGTAGGAGCAATCGCTGGACGTTCGCAATGTCGGTGTTGAGCTCTGGCCAGATTGAGCAGGAGAGGCTGTGTACGTTGGAAGTTTTAGTAGGCGAAACAAGTTCAGAGCCCAAGTGTTTGTGGTTCGTTTGAGAGGTTACCAGTGGGAGATGAGGACCAGCAAGAGCTTTCAGGGCTGGCACCTTTAGTGTAGGAGCAATCCCTGGACGTTCGCAATTTCGGTGTTGAGCTCTGGCCAGATTGAGCAGGAGAGGCTGTGTACGTTGGAAGTTTTAGTAGGCTAAACAAGTTCAGAGCCCAAGTGTTTGTGGTTCGTTTGAGAGGTTACCAGTGGGAGATGAGGACCAGCAAGAGCTTTCAGGGCTGGCACCTTTAGTGTAGGAGCAATCCCTGGACGTTCGTAATTTCGTTGGTGAATTTTGGGCAGATTGAGCAGGAGAGGCTGTGTACGTTGGAAGTTTTAGTAGGCTAAACAAGTTGAGAGCCCAAGTGTTTGTGGTTCGTTTGAGAGGTTACAAGTGGGAGATGAGGACCAGCAGGATCTTTCAGGGCTGGCACCTTTAGTGTAGGAGCAATCGCTGGACGTTCGTAATTTCGTTGGTGAATTCTGGGCAGATTGAGCAGGAGAGGCTGTGTACGTTGGAAGTTTTAGTAGGCTAAACAAGTTCAGAGGCCAAGTGTTTGTGGTTCGTTTGAGAGGTTACCAGTGGGAGATGAGGACCAGCAAGAGCTTTCAGGGCTGGCACCTTTAGTGTAGGAGCAATCGCTGGACGTTCGCAATTTCGGTGTTGAGCTCTGGCCAGATTGAGCAGGAGAGGCTGTGTACGTTGGAAGTTTTAGTAGGCTAAACAAGTTCAGAGCCCAAGTGTTTGTGGTTCGTTTGAGAGGTTACCAGTGGGAGATGAGGACCAGCAAGAGCTTTCAGGGCTGGCACCTTTAGTGTAGGAGCAATCGCTGGACGTTCGCAATTTCGGTGTTGAGCTCTGGCCAGATTGAGCAGGAGAGGCTGTGTACGTTGGAAGTTTTAGTAGGCTAAACAAGTTCAGAGCGCAAGTGTTTGTGGTTCGTTTGAGAGGTTACCAGTGGGAGATGAGGACCAGCAAGAGCTTTCAGGGCTGGCACCTTTAGTGTAGGAGCAATCGCTGGACGTTTGCAATTTCGGTGTTGAGCTCTGGCCAGATTGAGCAGGAGAGGCTGTGTACGTTGGAAGTTTTAGTAGGCTAAACAAGTTCAGAGCCCAAGTGTTTGTGGTTCGTTTGAGAGGTTACCAGTGGGAGATGAGGACCAGCAAGAGCTTTCAGGGCTGGCACCTTTAGTGTAGGAGCAATCGCTGGACGTTCGCAATTTCGGTGTTGAGCTCTGGCCAGATTGAGCAGGAGAGGCTGTGTACGTTGGAAGTTTTAGTAGGCTAAACAAGTTCAGAGGCCAAGTGTTTGTGGTTCGTTTGAGAGGTTACCAGTGGGAGATGAGGACCAGCAAGAGCTTTCAGGGCTGGCACCTTTAGTGTAGGAGCAATCGCTGGACGTTCGCAATGTCGGTGTTGAGCTCTGGCCAGATTGAGCAGGAGAGGCTGTGTACGTTGGAAGTTTTAGTAGGCTAAACAAGTTCAGAGCCCAAGTGTTTGTGGTTCGTTTGAGAGGTTACCAGTGGGAGATGAGGACCAGCAAGAGCTTTCAGGGCTGGCACCTTTAGTGTAGGAGCAATCGCTGGACGTTCGCAATTTCGGTGTTGAGCTCTGGCCAGATTGAGCAGGAGAGGCTGTGTACGTTGGAAGTTTTAGTAGGCGAAACAAGTTCAGAGCCCAAGTGTTTGTGGTTCGTTTGAGAGGTTACCAGTGGGAGTTGAGGACCAGCAAGAGCTTTCAGGGCTGGCAGCTTTAGTGTAGGAGCAATCGCTGGACGTTCGCAATTTCGGTGTTGAGCTCTGGCCAGATTGAGCAGGAGAGGCTGTGTACGTTGGAAGTTTTAGTAGGCGAAACAAGTTCAGAGCCCAAGTGTTTGTGGTTCGTTTGAGAGGTTACCAGTGGGAGATGAGGACCAGCAAGAGCTTTCAGGGCTGGCACCTTTAGTGTAGGAGCAATCGCTGGACGTTCGCAATGTCTGTGTTGAGCTCTGGCCAGATTGAGCAGGAGAGGCTGTGTACGTTGGAAGTTTTAGTAGGCTAAACAAGTTCAGAGCCCAAGTGTTTGTGGTTCGTTTGAGAGGTTACCAGTGGGAGATGAGGACCAGCAAGAGCTTTCAGGGCTGGCACCTTTAGTGTAGGAGCAATCGCTGGACGTTCGCAATGTCGGTGTTGAGCTCTGGCCAGATTGAGCAGGAGAGGCTGTGTACGTTGGAAGTTTTAGTAGGCGAAACAAGTTCAGAGCCCAAGTGTTTGTGGTTCGTTTGAGAGGTTACCAGTGGGAGATGAGGACCAGCAAGAGCTTTCAGGGCTGGCACCTTTAGTGTAGGAGCAATCGCTGGACGTTCGCAATTTCGGTGTTGAGCTCTGGCCAGATTGAGCAGGAGAGGCTGTGTACGTTGGAAGTTTTAGTAGGCGAAACAAGTTCAGAGCCCAAGTGTTTGTGGTTCGTTTGAGAGGTTACCAGTGGGAGATGAGGACCAGCAAGAGCTTTCAGGGCTGGCACCTTTAGTGTAGGAGCAATCGCTGGACGTTCACAATTTCGGTGTTGAGCTCTGGCCAGATTGAGCAGGAGAGGCTGTGTACGTTGGAAGTTTTAGTAGGCTAAACAAGTTCAGAGCCCAAGTGTTTGTGGTTCGTTTGAGAGGTTACCAGTGGGAGATGAGGACCAGCAAGAGCTTTCAGGGCTGGCACCTTTAGTGTAGGAGCAATCGCTGGACGTTCGCAATGTCGGTGTTGAGCTCTGGCCAGATTGAGCAGGAGAGGCTGTGTACGTTGGAAGTTTTAGTAGGCGAAACAAGTTCAGAGCCCAAGTGTTTGTGGTTCGTTTGAGAGGTTACCAGTGGGAGATGAGGACCAGCAAGAGCTTTCAGGGCTGGCACCTTTAGTGTAGGAGCAATCCCTGGACGTTCGCAATTTCGGTGTTGAGCTCTGGCCAGATTGAGCAGGAGAGGCTGTGTACGTTGGAAGTTTTAGTAGGCTAAACAAGTTCAGAGCCCAAGTGTTTGTGGTTCGTTTGAGAGGTTACCAGTGGGAGATGAGGACCAGCAAGAGCTTTCAGGGCTGGCACCTTTAGTGTAGGAGCAATCCCTGGACGTTCGTAATTTCGTTGGTGAATTTTGGGCAGATTGAGCAGGAGAGGCTGTGTACGTTGGAAGTTTTAGTAGGCTAAACAAGTTGAGAGCCCAAGTGTTTGTGGTTCGTTTGAGAGGTTACAAGTGGGAGATGAGGACCAGCAGGATCTTTCAGGGCTGGCACCTTTAGTGTAGGAGCAATCGCTGGACGTTCGTAATTTCGTTGGTGAATTCTGGGCAGATTGAGCAGGAGAGGCTGTGTACGTTGGAAGTTTTAGTAGGCTAAACAAGTTCAGAGGCCAAGTGTTTGTGGTTCGTTTGAGAGGTTACCAGTGGGAGATGAGGACCAGCAAGAGCTTTCAGGGCTGGCACCTTTAGTGTAGGAGCAATCGCTGGACGTTCGCAATTTCGGTGTTGAGCTCTGGCCAGATTGAGCAGGAGAGGCTGTGTACGTTGGAAGTTTTAGTAGGCTAAACAAGTTCAGAGCCCAAGTGTTTGTGGTTCGTTTGAGAGGTTACCAGTGGGAGATGAGGACCAGCAAGAGCTTTCAGGGCTGGCACCTTTAGTGTAGGAGCAATCGCTGGACGTTCGCAATTTCGGTGTTGAGCTCTGGCCAGATTGAGCAGGAGAGGCTGTGTACGTTGGAAGTTTTAGTAGGCTAAACAAGTTCAGAGCGCAAGTGTTTGTGGTTCGTTTGAGAGGTTACCAGTGGGAGATGAGGACCAGCAAGAGCTTTCAGGGCTGGCACCTTTAGTGTAGGAGCAATCGCTGGACGTTCGCAATTTCGGTGTTGAGCTCTGGCCAGATTGAGCAGGAGAGGCTGTGTACGTTGGAAGTTTTAGTAGGCTAAACAAGTTCAGAGCCCAAGTGTTTGTGGTTCGTTTGAGAGGTTACCAGTGGGAGATGAGGACCAGCAAGAGCTTTCAGGGCTGGCACCTTTAGTGTAGGAGCAATCGCTGGACGTTCGCAATTTCGGTGTTGAGCTCTGGCCAGATTGAGCAGGAGAGGCTGTGTACGTTGGAAGTTTTAGTAGGCTAAACAAGTTCAGAGGCCAAGTGTTTGTGGTTCGTTTGAGAGGTTACCAGTGGGAGATGAGGACCAGCAAGAGCTTTCAGGGCTGGCACCTTTAGTGTAGGAGCAATCGCTGGACGTTCGCAATGTCGGTGTTGAGCTCTGGCCAGATTGAGCAGGAGAGGCTGTGTACGTTGGAAGTTTTAGTAGGCTAAACAAGTTCAGAGCCCAAGTGTTTGTGGTTCGTTTGAGAGGTTACCAGTGGGAGATGAGGACCAGCAAGAGCTTTCAGGGCTGGCACCTTTAGTGTAGGAGCAATCGCTGGACGTTCGCAATTTCGGTGTTGAGCTCTGGCCAGATTGAGCAGGAGAGGCTGTGTACGTTGGAAGTTTTAGTAGGCGAAACAAGTTCAGAGCCCAAGTGTTTGTGGTTCGTTTGAGAGGTTACCAGTGGGAGTTGAGGACCAGCAAGAGCTTTCAGGGCTGGCAGCTTTAGTGTAGGAGCAATCGCTGGACGTTCGCAATGTCGGTGTTGAGCTCTGGCCAGATTGAGCAGGAGAGGCTGTGTACGTTGGAAGTTTTAGTAGGCGAAACAAGTTCAGAGCCCAAGTGTTTGTGGTTCGTTTGAGAGGTTACCAGTGGGAGATGAGGACCAGCAAGAGCTTTCAGGGCTGGCACCTTTAGTGTAGGAGCAATCGCTGGACGTTCGCAATGTCTGTGTTGAGCTCTGGCCAGATTGAGCAGGAGAGGCTGTGTACGTTGGAAGTTTTAGTAGGCTAAACAAGTTCAGAGCCCAAGTGTTTGTGGTTCGTTTGAGAGGTTACCAGTGGGAGATGAGGACCAGCAAGAGCTTTCAGGGCTGGCACCTTTAGTGTAGGAGCAATCGCTGGACGTTCGCAATGTCGGTGTTGAGCTCTGGCCAGATTGAGCAGGAGAGGCTGTGTACGTTGGAAGTTTTAGTAGGCGAAACAAGTTCAGAGCCCAAGTGTTTGTGGTTCGTTTGAGAGGTTACCAGTGGGAGATGAGGACCAGCAAGAGCTTTCAGGGCTGGCACCTTTAGTGTAGGAGCAATCGCTGGACGTTCGCAATTTCGGTGTTGAGCTCTGGCCAGATTGAGCAGGAGAGGCTGTGTACGTTGGAAGTTTTAGTAGGCTAAACAAGTTCAGAGGCCAAGTGTTTGTGGTTCGTTTGAGAGGTTACCAGTGGGAGATGAGGACCAGCAAGAGCTTTCAGGGCTGGCACCTTTAGTGTAGGAGCAATCGCTGGACGTTCGCAATGTCGGTGTTGAGCTCTGGCCAGATTGAGCAGGAGAGGCTGTGTACGTTGGAAGTTTTAGTAGGCGAAACAAGTTCAGAGCCCAAGTGTTTGTGGTTCGTTTGAGAGGTTACCAGTGGGAGATGAGGACCAGCAAGAGCTTTCAGGGCTGGCACCTTTAGTGTAGGAGCAATCCCTGGACGTTCGCAATTTCGGTGTTGAGCTCTGGCCAGATTGAGCAGGAGAGGCTGTGTACGTTGGAAGTTTTAGTAGGCTAAACAAGTTCAGAGCCCAAGTGTTTGTGGTTCGTTTGAGAGGTTACCAGTGGGAGATGAGGACCAGCAAGAGCTTTCAGGGCTGGCACCTTTAGTGTAGGAGCAATCGCTGGACGTTCGCAATGTCGGTGTTGAGCTCTGGCCAGATTGAGCAGGAGAGGCTGTGTACGTTGGAAGTTTTAGTAGGCGAAACAAGTTCAGAGCCCAAGTGTTTGTGGTTCGTTTGAGAGGTTACCAGTGGGAGATGAGGACCAGCAAGAGCTTTCAGGGCTGGCACCTTTAGTGTAGGAGCAATCCCTGGACGTTCGCAATTTCGGTGTTGAGCTCTGGCCAGATTGAGCAGGAGAGGCTGTGTACGTTGGAAGTTTTAGTAGGCTAAACAAGTTCAGAGCCAAGTGTTTGTGGTTCGTTTGAGAGGTTACCAGTGGGAGATGAGGACCAGCAAGAGCTTTCAGGGCTGGCACCTTTAGTGTAGGAGCAATCCCTGGACGTTCGTAATTTCGTTGGTGAATTTTGGGCAGATTGAGCAGGAGAGGCTGTGTACGTTGGAAGTTTTAGTAGGCTAAACAAGTTGAGAGCCCAAGTGTTTGTGGA
>NW_026776720.1:0-60330 GCF_030936135.1 Gavia stellata | reverse complement strand
TGGTAACCTCTCAAACGAACCACAAACACTTGGGCTCTGAACTTGTTTAGCCTAATAAAACTTCCAACGTACACATCCTCTCCTGCTCAATCTGCCCAAAATTGACCAACGAAATTACGAACGTGCAGCGATTGCTCCTACACTAAAGGTGCCAGACCTGAAAGCTCTTGCTGGTCCTCATCTCCCACTGGTAACCTCTCAAACGAACCACAAACACTTGGGCTCTGAACTTGTTTAGCCTACTAAAACTTCCAACGTACACAGCCTCTCCTGCTCAATCTGCCCAAAATTCACCAACGAAATTACGAACGTCCAGCGATTGCTCCTACACTAAAGGTGCCAGCCCTGAAAGCTCTTGCTGGTCCTCATCTCCACTGGTAACCTCTCAAACGAACCACAAACACTTGGGCTCTGAACTTGTTTAGCCTACTAAAACTTCCAACGTACACAGCCTCTCCTGCTCAATCTGGCCATAGCTCAACACCGAAATTGCGAACGTCCAGCGATTGCTCCTACACTAAAGGTGCCAGCCCTGAAAGCTCTTGCTGGTCCTCATCTCCCACTGGTAACCTCTCAAACGAACCACAAACACTTGGGCTCTGAACTTGTTTAGCCTACTAAAACTTCCAACGTACACAGCCTCTCCTGCTCAATCTGGCCAGAGCTCAACACCGAAATTGCGAACGTCCAGCGATTGCTCCTACACTAAAGGTGCCAGCCCTGAAAGCTCTTGCTGGTCCTCATCTCCCACTGGTAACCTCTCAAACGAACCACAAACACTTGGGCTCTGAACTTGTTTAGCCTACTAAAACTTCCAACGTACACAGCCTCCCCTGCTCAATCTGCCTAAAAATTCACCAACGAAATTGCGAACGTCCAGCGATTGCTCCTACACTAAAGGTGCCAGCCCTGAAAGCTCTTGCTGGTCCTCATCTCCACTGGTAACCTCTCAAACGAACCACAAACACTTGGCCTCTGAACTTGTTTAGCCTACTAAAACTTCCAACGTACACAGCCTCTCCTGCTCAATCTGGCCAAAATTCAACTCCGAAATTGCGAACGTCCAGGGATTGCTCCTACACTAAAGGTGCCAGCCCTGAAAGCTCTTGCTGGTCCTCATCTCCCACTGGTAACCTCTCAAACGAACCACAAACACTTGGGCTCTCAACTTGTTTAGCCTACTAAAACTTCCAACGTACACAGCCTCTCCTGCTCAATCTGGCCAGAGCTCAACACCGAAATTGCGAACGTCCAGGGATTGCTCCTACACTAAAGGTGCCAGCCCTGAAAGCTCTTGCTGGTCCTCATCTCCCACTGGTAACCTCTCAAACGAACCACAAACACTTGGGCTCTCAACTTGTTTAGCCTACTAAAACTTCCAACGTACACAGCCTCTCCTGCTCAATCTGGCCAGAGCTCAACACCGAAATTGCGAACGTCCAGCGATTGCTCCTACACTAAAGGTGCCAGCCCTGAAAGCTCTTGCTGGTCCTCGTCTCCCACTGGTAACCTCTCAAACGAACCACAAACACTTGCCTCTGAACTTGTTTAGCCTACTAAAACTTCCAACGTACACAGCCTCTCCTGCTCAATCTGGCCAGAGCTCAACACCGAAATTGCGAACGTCCAGCGATTGCTCCTACACTAAAGGTGCCAGCCCTGAAAGCTCTTGCTGGTCCTCATCTCCCACTGGTAACCTCTCAAACGAACCACAAACACTTGGGCTCTCAACTTGTTTCGCCTACTAAAACTTCCAACGTACACAGCCTCTCCTGCTCAATCTGCCAGAGCTCAACACCAAAATTGCGAACGTCCAGCGATTGCTCCTACACTAAAGGTGCCAGCCCTGAAAGCTCTTGCTGGTCCTCATCTCCCACTGGTAACCTCTCAAACGAACCACAAACACTTGGGCTCTGAACTTGTTTAGCCTACTAAAACTTCCAACGTACACAGCCTCTCCTGCTCAATCTGCCCAAAATCCAACACCGAAATTGCGAACGTCCAGCGATTGATCCTACACTAAAGGTGCCAGCCCTGAAAGCTCTTGCTGGTCCTCATCTCCCACTGGTAACCTCTCAAACGAACCACAAACACTTGGGCTCTGAACTTGTTTAGCCTACTAAAACTTCCAACGTACACAGCCTCTCCTGCTCAATCTGGCCAGAGCTCAACACCGACATTGCGAACGTCCAGCGATTGCTCCTACACTAAAGGTGCCAGCCCTGAAAGCTCTTGCTGGTCCTCATCTCCCACTGGTAACCTCTCAAACGAACCACAAACACTTGGGCTCTGAACTTGTTTAGCCTACTAAAACTTCCAACGTACACAGCCTCTCCTGCTCAATCTGGCTAGAGCTCAACACCGACATTGCGAACGTCCAGTGATTGCTCCTACACTAAAGGTGCCAGCCCTGAAAGCTCTTGCTGGTCCTCATCTCCCACTGGTAACCTCTCAAACGAACCACAAACACTTGGGCTCTGAACTTGTTTAGCCTAATAAAACTTCCAACGTACACAGCCTCTCCTGCTCAATCTGGCCAGAGCTCAACACCGAAACTGCGAACGTCCAGGGATTGCTCCTACACTAAAGGTGCCAGCCCTGAAAGATCTTGCTGGTCCTCATCTCCCACTGGTAACCTCTCAAACGAACCACAAACACTTGGCCTCTGAACTTGTTTAGCCTACTAAAACTTCCAACGTACACAGCCTCTCCTGCTCAATCTGGCCAGAGCTCAACACCGACATTGCGAACGTCCAGCGATTGCTCCTACACTAAAGGTGCCAGCCCTGAAAGCTCTTGCTGGTCCTCATCTCCCACTGGTAACCTCTCAAACGAACCACAAACACTTGGGCTCTGAACTTGTTTAGCCTACTAAAACTTCCAACGTACACAGCCTCTCCTGCTCAATCTGGCTAGAGCTCAACACCGAAATTGCGAACGTCCAGGGATTGCTCCTACACTAAAGGTGCCAGACCTGAAAGCTCTTGCTGGTCCTCATCTCCCACTGGTAACCTCTCAAACGAACCACAAACACTTGGGCTCTGAACTTGTTTAGCCTACTAAAACTTCCAACGTACACAGCCTCTCCTGCTCAATCTGGCCAGAGCTCAACACCGAAATTGCGAACGTCCAGCGATTGCTCCTACACTAAAGGTGCCAGCCCTGAAAGCTCTTGCTGGTCCTCATCTCCCACTGGTAACCTCTCAAACGAACCACAAACACTTGGGCTCTGAACTTGTTTAGGCTGCTAAAACTTCCAACGTACACAGCCTCTCCTGCTCAATCTGCCCAAAATTCACCAACGAAATTACGAACGTCCAGCGATTGCTCCTACACTAAAGGTGCCAGCCCTGAAAGCTCTTGCTGGTCCTCATCTCCCACTGGTAACCTCTCAAACGAACCACAAACACTTGGGCTCTGAACTTGTTTAGCCTACTAAAACTTCCAACGTACACAGCCTCTCCTGCTCAATCTGGCCAGAGCTCAACACCGACATTGCGAACGTCCAGCGATTGCTCCTACACTAAAGGTGCCAGCCCTGAAAGCTCTTGCTGGTCCTCATCTCCCACTGGTAACCTCTCAAACGAACCACAAACACTTGGGCTCTGAACTTGTTTAGCCTACTAAAACTTCCAACGTACACAGCCTCTCCTGCTCAATCTGGCTAGAGCTCAACACCGAAATTGCGAACGTGCAGCGATTGCTCCTACACTAAAGGTGCCAGCCCTGAAAGCTCTTGCTGGTCCTCATCTCCCACTGGTAACCTCTCAAACGAACCACAAACACTTGGGCTCTGAACTTGTTTAGCCTACTAAAACTTCCAACGTACACAGCCTCTCCTGCTCAATCTGGCCAGAGCTCAAAACCGAAATTGCGAACGTCCAGGGATTGCTCCTACACTAAAGGTGCCAGCCCTGAAAGCTCTTGCTGGTCCTCATCTCCCACTGGTAACCTCTCAAACGAACCACAAACACTTGGGCTCTGAACTTGTTTAGCCTACTAAAACTTCCAACGTACACAGCCTCTCCTGCTCAATCTGGCCAGAGCTCAACACCGACATTGCGAACGTCCAGCGATTGCTCCTACACTAAAGGTGCCAGCCCTGAAAGCTCTTGCTGGTCCTCATCTCCCACTGGTAACCTCTCAAACGAACCACAAACACTTGGGCTCTGAACTTGTTTAGCCTACTAAAACTTCCAACGTACACAGCCTCTCCTGCTCAATCTGCCCAAAATTCACCAACAAAATTGCGAACGTCCAGCGATTGCTCCTACACTAAAGGTGCCAGCCCTGAAAGCTCTTGCTGGTCCTCATCTCCCACTGGTAACCTCTCAAACGAACCACAAACACTTGGGCTCTGAACTTGTTTCGCCTACTAAAACTTCCAACGTACACAGCCTCTCCTGCTCAATCTGGCCAGAGCTCAACACCGAAATTGCGAACGTCCAGGGATTGCTCCTACACTAAAGGTGCCAGCCCTGAAAGCTCTTGCTGGTCCTCATCTCCCAGTGGTAACCTCTCAAACGAACCACAAACACTTGGGCTCTGAACTTGTTTAGCCTACTAAAACTTCCAACGTACACAGCCTCTCCTGCTCAATCTGGCCAGAGCTCAACACTGAAATTGCGAACGTCCAGGGATTGCTCCTACACTAAAGGTGCCAGCCCTGAAAGCTCTTGCTGGTCCTCATCTCCCACTGGTAACCTCTCAAACGAACCACAAACACTTGGCCTCTGAACTTGTTTAGCCTACTAAAACTTCCAACGTACACAGCCTCTCCTGCTCAATCTGGCTAGAGCTCAACACCGAAATTGCGAACGTCCAGCGATTGCTCCTACACTAAAGGTGCCAGCCCTGAAAGCTCTTGCTGGTCCTCATCTCCCACTGGTAACCTCTCAAACGAACCACAAACACTTGGGCTCTGAACTTGTTTAGCCTACTAAAACTTCCAACGTACACAGCCTCTCCTGCTCAATCTGCCCAAAATTGACCAACGAAATTACGAACGTGCAGCGATTGCTCCTACACTAAAGGTGCCAGCCCTGAAAGCTCTTGCTGGTCCTCATCTCCCACTGGTAACCTCTCAAACGAACCACAAACACTTGGGCTCTGAACTTGTTTAGCCTACTAAAACTTCCAACGTACACAGCCTCTCCTGCTCAATCTGGCCAGAGCTCAACACCGACATTACGAACGTCCAGCGATTGATCCTACACTAAAGGTGCCAGCCCTGAAAGCTCTTGCTGGTCCTCATCTCCCACTGGTAACCTCTCAAACGAACCACAAACACTTGGGCTCTGAACTTGTTTAGCCTACTAAAACTTCCAACGTACACAGCCTCTCCTGCTCAATCTGGCCAAAATTCACCAACGAAATTGCGAACGTCCAGCGATTGCTCCTACACTAAAGGTGCCAGCCCTGAAAGCTCTTGCTGGTCCTCATCTCCCACTGGTAACCTCTCAAACGAACCACAAACACTTGGGCTCTGAACTTGTTTAGCCTACTAAAACTTCCAACGTACACAGCCTCTCCTGCTCAATCTGGCCAGAGCTCAACACCGACATTGCGAACGTCCAGGGATTGCTCCTACACTAAAGGTGCCAGCCCTGAAAGCTCTTGCTGGTCCTCATCTCCCACTGGTAACCTCTCAAACGAACCACAAACACTTGGCCTCTGAACTTGTTTAGCCTACTAAAACTTCCAACGTACACAGCCTCTCCTGCTCAATCTGGCTAGAGCTCAACACCGAAATTGCGAACGTCCAGCGATTGCTCCTACACTAAAGGTGCCAGCCCTGAAAGCTCTTGCTGGTCCTCATCTCCCACTGGTAACCTCTCAAACGAACCACAAACACTTGGGCTCTGAACTTGTTTAGCCTAATAAAACTTCCAACGTACACAGCCTCTGCTGCTCAATCTGCCCAAAATTGACCAACGAAATTACGAACGTGCAGCGATTGCTCCTACACTAAAGGTGCCAGCCCTGAAAGCTCTTGCTGGTCCTCATCTCCCACTGGTAACCTCTCAAACGAACCACAAACACTTGGCCTCTGAACTTGTTTAGCCTACTAAAACTTCCAACGTACACAGCCTCTCCTGCTCAATCTGGCCAGAGCTCAACACCGACATTGCGAACGTCCAGCGATTGATCCTACACTAAAGGTGCCAGCCCTGAAAGCTCTTGCTGGTCCTCATCTCCCACTGGTAACCTCTCAAACGAACCACAAACACTTGGGCTCTGAACTTGTTTAGCCTACTAAAACTTCCAACGCACACAGCCTCTCCTGCTCAATCTGGCCAGAGCTCAACACCGACATTGCGAACGTCCAGCGATTGCTCCTACACTAAAGGTGCCAGCCCTGAAAGCTCTTGCTGGTCCTCATCTCCCACTGGTAACCTCTCAAACGAACCACAAACACTTGGGCTCTGAACTTGTTTAGCCTACTAAAACTTCCAACGTACACAGCCTCTCCTGCTCAATCTGGCCAGAGCTCAACACCGACATTGCGAACGTCCAGGGATTGCTCCTACACTAAAGGTGCCAGCCCTGAAAGCTCTTGCTGGTCCTCATCTCCCACTGGTAACCTCTCAAACGAACCACAAACACTTGGGCTCTGAACTTGTTTAGCCTACTAAAACTTCCAATGTACACAGCCTCTCCTGCTCAATCTGGCTAGAGCTCAACACCGAAATTGCGAACGTCCAGCGATTGCTCCTACACTAAAGGTGCCAGCCCTGAAAGCTCTTGCTGGTCCTCATCTCCCACTGCTAACCTCTCAAACGAACCACAAACACTTGGGCTCTGAACTTGTTTAGCCTAATAAAACTTCCAACGTACACAGCCTCTCCTGCTCAATCTGCCCAAAATTGACCAACGAAATTACGAACGTGCAGCGATTGCTCCTACACTAAAGGTGCCAGCCCTGAAAGCTCTTGCTGGTCCTCATCTCCCACTGGTAACCTCTCAAACGAACCACAAACACTTGGGCTCTGAACTTGTTTAGCCTACTAAAACTTCCAACGTACACAGCCTCTCCTGCTCAATCTGGCCAGAGCTCAACACCGACATTGCGAACGTGCAGCGATTGCTCCTACACTAAAGGTGCCAGCCCTGAAAGCTCCTGCTGGTCCTCATCTCCCACTGGTAACCTCTCAAACGAACCACAAACACTTGGGCTCTGAACTTGTTTAGCCTACTAAAACTTCCAACGTACACAGCCTCTCCTGCTCAATCTGGCCAGAGCTCAGCACCGACATTGCGAACGTCCAGCGATTGCTCCTACACTAAAGGTGCCAGCCCTGAAAGCTCTTGCTGGTCCTCATCTCCCACTGGTAACCTCTCAAACGAACCACAAACACTTGGGCTCTGAACTTGTTTAGCCTACTAAAACTTCCAACGTACACAGCCTCTCCTGCTCAATCTGGCTAGAGCTCAACACCGAAATTGCGAACGTCCAGGGATTGCTCCTACACTAAAGGTGCCAGCCCTGAAAGCTCTTGCTGGTCCCCATCTCCCACTGGTAACCTCTCAAACGAACCACAAACACTTGGGCTCTGAACTTGTTTAGCCTACTAAACTTCCAACGTACACAGCCTCTCCTGCTCAATCTGGCCAGAGCTCAACACCGAAATTGCGAACGTCCAGGGATTGCTCCTACACTAAAGGTGCCAGCCCTGAAAGCTCTTGCTGGTCCTCATCTCCCACTGGTAACCTCTCAAACGAACCACAAACACTTGGGCTCTGAACTTGTTTAGCCTAATAAAACTTCCAACGTACACAGCCTCTCCTGCTCAATCTGCCCAAAATAGACCAACGAAATTACGAACGTGCAGCGATTGCTCCTACACTAAAGGTGCCAGACCTGAAAGCTCTTGCTGGTCCTCATCTCCCACTGGTAACCTCTCAAACGAACCACAAACACTTGGCCTCTGAACTTGTTTAGCCTACTAAAACTTCCAACGTACACAGCCTCTCCTGCTCAATCTGGCCAGAGCTCAACACCGACATTGCGAACGTCCAGCGATTGCTCCTACACTAAAGGTGCCAGCCCTGAAAGCTCCTGCTGGTCCTCATCTCCCACTGGTAACCTCTCAAACGAACCACAAACACTTGGGCTCTGAACTTGTTTAGCCTACTAAAACTTCCAACGTACACAGCCTCTCCTGCTCAATCTGGCCAGAGCTCAACACCGACATTGCGAACGTCCAGGGATTGCTCCTACACTAAAGGTGCCAGCCCTGAAAGCTCTTGCTGGTCCCCATCTCCCACTGGTAACCTCTCAAACGAACCACAAACACTTGGGCTCTGAACTTGTTTAGCCTACTAAAACTTCCAACGTACACAGCCTCTCCTGCTCAATCTGGCCAAAATTCAACACCGAAATTGCGAACGTCCAGGGATTGCTCCTACACTAAAGGTGCCAGCCCTGAAAGCTCTTGCTGGTCCTCATCTCCCACTGGTAACCTCTCAAACGAACCACAAACACTTGGGCTCTGAACTTGTTTAGCCTACTAAAACTTCCAACGTACACAGCCTCTCCTGCTCAATCTGGCCAGAGCTCAACACCGACATTGCGAACGTCCAGCGATTGATCCTACACTAAAGGTGCCAGCCCTGAAAGCTCTTGCTGGTCCTCATCTCCCACTGGTAACCTCTCAAACGAACCACAAACACTTGGGCTCTGAACTTGTTTAGCCTACTAAAACTTCCAACGTACACAGCCTCTCCTGCTCAATCTGCCCAAAATTGACCAACGAAATTACGAACGTGCAGCGATTGCTCCTACACTAAAGGTGCCAGCCCTGAAAGCTCTTGCTGGTCCTCATCTCCCACTGGTAACCTCTCAAACGAACCACAAACACTTGGCCTCTGAACTTGTTTAGCCTACTAAAACTTCCAACGTACACAGCCTCTCCTGCGTCTCAATCTGGCCAGAGCTCAACACCGAAATTGCGAACGTCCAGCGATTGCTCCTACACTAAAGGTGCCAGCCCTGAAAGCTCCTGCTGGTCCTCATCTCCCACTGGTAACCTCTCAAACGAACCACAAACACTTGGGCTCTGAACTTGTTTAGCCTACTAAAACTTCCAACGTACACAGCCTCTCCTGCTCAATCTGGCCAGAGCTCAACACCGAAATTGCGAACGTCCAGCGATTGCTCCTACACTAAAGGTGCCAGCCCTGAAAGCTCTTGCTGGTCCTCATCTCCCACTGGTAACCTCTCAAACGAACCACAAACACTTGGCCTCTGAACTTGTTTAGCCTACTAAAACTTCCAACGTACACAGCCTCTCCTGCTCAATCTGGCCAGAGGTCAACACCGACATTGCGAACGTCCAGCGATTGCTCCTACACTAAAGGTGCCAGCCCTGAAAGCTCTTGCTGGTCCTCATCTCCCACTGGTAACCTCTCAAACGAACCACAAACACTTGGCCTCTGAACTTGTTTAGCCTACTAAAACTTCCAACGTACACAGCCTCTCCTGCTCAATCTGGCCAGAGCTCATCACCGAAATTGCGAACGTCCAGGGATTGCTCCTACACTAAAGGTGCCAGCCCTGAAAGCTCTTGCTGGTCCCCATCTCCCACTGGTAACCTCTCAAACGAACCACAAACACTTGGGCTCTGAACTTGTTTAGCCTACTAAAACTTCCAACGTACACAGCCTCTCCTGCTCAATCTGGCCAAAATTCACCAAAGAAATTAAGAACGTGCAGCGATTGCTCCTACACTAAAGGTGCCAGCCCTGGAAAGCTCTTGCTGGTCCTCATCTCCCACTGGTAACCTCTCAAACGAACCCACAAACACTTGGGCTCTGAACTTGTTTAGCCTACTAAAACTTCCAACGTACACAGCCTCTCCTGCTCAATCTGGCCAGAGCTCAACACCGAAATTGCGAACGTCCAGCGATTGCTCTCCTACACTAAAGGTGCCAGCCCTGAAAGCTCTTGCTGGTCCTCATCTCCCACTGGTAACCTCTCAAACGAACCACAAACACTTGGGCTCTGAACTTGTTTAGCCTACTAAAACTTCCAACGTACACAGCCTCTCCAGCTCATCTGGCCAGAGCTCAACACCGACATTGCGAACGTCCAGCGATTGCTCCTACACTAAAGGTGCCAGCCCTGAAAGCTCTTGCTGGTCCTCATCTCCCACTGCTAACCTCTCAAACGAACCACAAACACTTGGGCTCTGAACTTGTTTAGCCTACTAAAACTTCCAACGTACACAGCCTCTCTGCTCAATCTGGCTAGAGCTCAACACCGACATTGCGAACGTCCAGCGATTGCTCCTACACTAAAGGTGCCAGCCCTGAAAGCTCTTGCTGGTCCTCGTCTCCCACTGGTAACCTCTCAAACGAACCACAAACACTTGGGCTCTGAACTTGTTTAGCCTACTAAAACTTCCAACGTACACAGCCTCTCCTGCTCAATCTGCCCAAATTGACCAACGAAATTACGAACGTGCAGCGATTGCTCCTACACTAAAGGTGCCAGCCCTGAAAGCTCTTGCTGGTCCTCATCTCCCACTGGTAACCTCTCAAACGAACCACAAACACTTGGGCTCTGAACTTGTTTAGCCTACTAAAACTTCCAACGTACACAGCCTCTCCTGCTCAATCTGCCCAAATCTCACCACCGAAATTGCGAACGTCCAGCGATTGCTCCTACACTAAAGGTGCCAGCCCTGAAAGCTCTTGCTGGTCCTCATCTCCCACTGGTAACCTCTCAAACGAACCACAAACACTTGGGCTCTGAACCTTGTTTAGCCTACTAAAACTTCCAACGTACACAGCCTCTCCTGCTCAATCTGCCCAAAATTCACCAACCGAAATTACGAACGTCCAGCGATTGCTCCTACACTAAAGGTGCCAGCCCTGAAAGCTCTTGCTGGTCCTCATCTCCCACTGGTAACCTCTCAAACGAACCACAAACACTTGGGCTCTGAACTTGTTTAGCCTACTAAAACTTCCAACGTACACAGCCTCTCCTGCTCAATCTGGCCAGAGCTCAACACCGACATTGCGAACGTCCAGCGATTGCTCCTACACTAAAGGTGCCAGCCCTGAAAGCTCTTGCTGGTCCTCATCTCCCACTGGTAACCTCTCAAACAACCACAAACACTTGGCCTCTGAACTTGTTTAGCCTACTAAAACTTCCAACGTACACAGCCTCTCCTGCTCAATCTGGCTAGAGCTCACACGAAATTGCGAACGTCCAGGGATTGCTCCTACACTAAAGGTGCCAGCCCTGAAAGCTCTTGCTGGTCCTCATCTCCCACTGGTAACCTCTCAAACGAACCACAAACACTTGGGCTCTGAACTTGTTTAGCCTACTAAAACTTCCAACGTACACAGCCTCTCCTGCTCAATCTGGCCAGAGCTCAACACCGACATTGCGAACGTCCAGCGATTGCTCCTACACTAAAGGTGCCAGCCCTGAAAGCTCTTGCTGGTCCTCATCTCCCACTGGTAACCTCTCAAACGAACCACAAACACTTGGGCTCTGAACTTGTTTAGCCTACTAAAACTTCCAACGTACACAGCCTCTCCTGCTCAATCTGGCTAGAGCTCAACACCGAAATTGCGAACGTCCAGCGATTGCTCCTACACTAAAGGTGCCAGCCCTGAAAGCTCCTGCTGGTCCTCATCTCCCACTGGTAACCTCTCAAACGAACCACAAACACTTGGGCTCTGAACTTGTTTAGCCTAATAAAACTTCCAACGTACACAGCCTCTCCTGCTCAATCTGCCCAAAATTGACCAACGAAATTACGAACGTGCAGCGATTGCTCCTACACTAAAGGTGCCAGACCTGAAAGCTCTTGCTGGTCCTCATCTCCCACTGGTAACCTCTCAAACGAACCACAAACACTTGGGCTCTGAACTTGTTTAGCCTACTAAAACTTCCAACGTACACAGCCTCTCCTGCTCAATCTGGCCAGAGCTCAACACCGACATTGCGAACGTCCAGCGATTGCTCCTACACTAAAGGTGCCAGCCCTGAAAGCTCCTGCTGGTCCTCATCTCCCACTGGTAACCTCTCAAACGAACCACAAACACTTGGGCTCTGAACTTGTTTCGCCTACTAAAACTTCCAACGTACACAGCCTCTCCTGCTCAATCTGGCCAAAATTCAACTCCGAAATTGCGAACGTCCAGCGATTGCTCCTACACTAAAGGTGCCAGCCCTGAAAGCTCTTGCTGGTCCTCATCTCCCACTGGTAACCTCTCAAACGAACCACAAACACTTGGGCTCTGAACTTGTTTAGCCTACTAAAACTTCCAACGTACACAGCCTCTCCTGCTCAATCTGGCTAGAGCTCAACACCGAAATTGCGAACGTCCAGGGATTGCTCCTACACTAAAGGTGCCAGCCCTGAAAGCTCTTGCTGGTCCCCATCTCCCACTGGTAACCTCTCAAACGAACCACAAACACTTGGGCTCTGAACTTGTTTAGCCTACTAAAACTTCCAACGTACACAGCCTCTCCTGCTCAATCTGGCCAGAGCTCAACACCGAAATTGCGAACGTCCAGCGATTGCTCCTACACTAAAGGTGCCAGCCCTGAAAGCTCTTGCTGGTCCTCATCTCCCACTGGTAACCTCTCAAACGAACCACAAACACTTGGCCTCTGAACTTGTTTAGCCTACTAAAACTTCCAACGTACACAGCCTCTCCTGCTCAATCTGCCCAAAATTCACCAACGAAATTACGAACGTCCAGCGATTGCTCCTACACTAAAGGTGCCAGCCCTGAAAGCTCTTGCTGGTCCTCATCTCCCACTGGTAACCTCTCAAACGAACCACAAACACTTGGCCTCTGAACTTGTTTAGCCTACTAAAACTTCCAACGTACACAGCCTCTCCTGCTCAATCTGGCCAGAGCTCAACACCGACATTGCGAACGTCCAGGGATTGCTCCTACACTAAAGGTGCCAGCCCTGAAAGCTCTTGCTGGTCCTCATCTCCCACTGGTAACCTCTCAAACGAACCACAAACACTTGGGCTCTGAACTTGTTTAGCCTACTAAAACTTCCAACGTACACAGCCTCTCCTGCTCAATCTGGCCAGAGCTCAACACCGAAATTGCGAACGTCCAGGGATTGCTCCTACACTAAAGGTGCCAGCCCTGAAAGCTCTTGCTGGTCCTCATCTCCCACTGGTAACCTCTCAAACGAACCACAAACACTTGGGCTCTGAACTTGTTTAGCCTACTAAAACTTCCAACGTACACAGCCTCTCCTGCTCAATCTGGCCAGAGCTCAACACCGAAATTGCGAACGTCCAGCGATTGCTCCTACACTAAAGGTGCCAGCCCTGAAAGCTCTTGCTGGTCCTCATCTCCCACTGGTAACCTCTCAAACGAACCACAAACACTTGGGCTCTGAACTGTTTAGCCTACTAAAACTTCCAACGTACACAGCCTCTCCTGCTCAATCTGGCTAGAGCTCAACACCGAAATTGCGAACGTCCAGCGATTGCTCCTACACTAAAGGTGCCAGCCCTGAAAGCTCTTGCTGGTCCTCATCTCCCACTGGTAACCTCTCAAACGAACCACAAACACTTGGGCTCTGAACTTGTTTAGCCTACTAAAACTTCCAACGTACACAGCCTCTCCTGCTCAATCTGCCCAAAATTGACCAACGAAATTACGAACGTGCAGCGATTGCTCCTACACTAAAGGTGCCAGCCCTGAAAGCTCTTGCTGGTCCTCATCTCCCACTGGTAACCTCTCAAACGAACCACAAACACTTGGGCTCTGAACTTGTTTAGCCTACTAAAACTTCCAACGTACACAGCCTCTCCTGCTCAATCTTCCCAAAATTCACCAAAGAAATTAAGAACGTGCAGCGATTGCTCCTACACTAAAGGTGCCAGCCCTGAAAGCTCTTGCTGGTCCTCATCTCCCACTGGTAACCTCTCAAACGAACCACAAACACTTGGGCTCTGAACTTGTTTAGCCTACTAAAACTTCCAACGTACACAGCCTCTCCTGCTCAATCTGGCCAGAGCTCAACACCGAAATTGCGAACGTCCAGCGATTGCTCCTACACTAAAGGTGCCAGCCCTGAAAGCTCTTGCTGGTCCTCATCTCCCACTGGTAACCTCTCAAACGAACCACAAACACTTGGGCTCTGAACTTGTTTAGCCTACTAAAACTTCCAACGTACACAGCCTCTCCTGCTCAATCTGGCCAGAGCTCAACACTGACATTGCGAACGTCCAGCGATTGCTCCTACACTAAAGGTGCCAGCCCTGAAAGCTCTTGCTGGTCCTCATCTCCCACTGGTAACCTCTCAAACGAACCACAAACACTTGGGCTCTGAACTTGTTTAGCCTACTAAAACTTCCAACGTACACAGCCTCTCCAGCTCAATCTGGCCAGAGCTCAACACCGACATTGCGAACGTCCAGCGATTGCTCCTACACTAAAGGTGCCAGCCCTGAAAGCTCTTGCTGGTCCTCATCTCCCACTGGTAACCTCTCAAACGAACCACAAACACTTGGGCTCTGAACTTGTTTAGCCTACTAAAACTTCCAACGTACACAGCCTCTCCTGCTCAATCTGGCTAGAGCTCAACACCGAAATTGCGAACGTCCAGCGATTGCTCCTACACTAAAGGTGCCAGCCCTGAAAGCTCTTGCTGGTCCTCATCTCCCACTGGTAACCTCTCAAACGAACCACAAACACTTGGGCTCTGAACTTGTTTAGCCTAATAAAACTTCCAACGTACACAGCCTCTCCTGCTCAATCTGCCAAAATTCAGACAACGAAATTACGAACGTGCAGCGATTGCTCCTACACTAAAGGTGCCAGCCCTGAAAGCTCTTGCTGGTCCTCATCTCCCACTGGTAACCTCTCAAACGAACCACAAACACTTGGGCTCTGAACTTGTTTAGCCTACTAAAACTTCCAACGTACACAGCCTCTCCTGCTCAATCTGGCCAAAATTCACCAACGAAATTGCGAACGTCCAGCGATTGCTCCTACACTAAAGGTGCCACCCCTGAAAGCTCTTGCTGGTCCTCATCTCCCACTGGTAACCTCTCAAACGAACCACAAACACTTGGGCTCTGAACTTGTTTAGCCTACTAAAACTTCCAACGTACACAGCCTCTCCTGCTCAATCTGGCCAGAGCTCAACACCGACATTGCGAACGTCCAGCGATTGCTCCTACACTAAAGGTGCCAGCCCTGAAAGCTCTTGCTGGTCCTCATCTCCCACTGGTAACCTCTCAAACGAACCACAAACACTTGGGCTCTGAACTTGTTTCGCCTACTAAAACTTCCAACGTACACAGCCTCTCCTGCTCAATCTGCCCAAAATTCAGCAACAAAATTGCGAACGTCCAGCGATTGCTCCTACACTAAAGGTGCCAGCCCTGAAAGCTCTTGCTGGTCCTCATCTCCCACTGGTAACCTCTCAAACGAACCACAAACACTTGGGCTCTGAACTTGTTTAGCCTACTAAAACTTCCAACGTACACAGCCTCTCCTGCTCAATCTGGCCAAAATTCACCAACGAAATTGCGAACGTCCAGCGATTGCTCCTACACTAAAGGTGCCAGCCCTGAAAGCTCTTGCTGCTTCTCATCTCCCACTGGTAACCTCTCAAACGAACCACAAACACTTGGGCTCTGAACTTGTTTAGCCTACTAAAACTTCCAACGTACACAGCCTCTCCTGCTCAATCTGGCCAGAGCTCAACACCGAAATTGCGAACGTCCAGCGATTGCTCCTACACTAAAGGTGCCAGCCCTGAAAGCTCTTGCTGGTCCTCATCTCCCACTGGTAACCTCTCAAACGAACCACAAACACTTGGGCTCTCAACTTGTTTAGCCTACTAAAACTTCCAACGTACACAGCCTCTCCTGCTCAATCTGGCCAGAGCTCAACACCGACATTGCGAACGTCCAGCGATTGCTCCTACACTAAAGGTGCCAGCCCTGAAAGCTCTTGCTGGTCCTCATCTCCCACTGGTAACCTCTCAAGCGAACCACAAACACTTGGGCTCTGAACTTGTTTCGCCTACTAAAACTTCCAACGTACACAGCCTCCCCTGCTCAATCTGCCCAAAGTTCACCAACGAAATTGCGAACGTCCAGGGATTGCTCCTACAGTAAAGGTGCCAGCCCTGAAAGCTCTTGCTGGTCCTCATCTCCCACTGGTAACCTCTCAAACGAACCACAAACACTTGGGCTCTGAACTTGTTTAGCCTACTAAAACTTCCAACGTACACAGCCTCTCCTGCTCAATCTGGCCAGAGCTCAACACCGAAATTGCGAACGTCCAGGGATTGCTCCTACACTAAATGTGCCAGCCCTGAAAGCTCTTGCTGGTCCTCATCTCCCACTGGTAACCTCTCAAACGAACCACAAACACTTGGGCTCTGAACTTGTTTAGCCTAATAAAACTTCCAACGTACGCAGCCTCTCCTGCTCAATCTGCCCAAAATTGACCAACGAAATTACGAACGTGCAGCGATTGCTCCTACACTAAAGGTGCCAGCCCTGAAAGCTCTTGCTGGTCCTCATCTCCCACTGGTAACCTCTCAAACGAACCACAAACACTTGGGCTCTGAACTGTTTAGCCTACTAAAACTTCCAACGTACACAGCCTCTCCTGCTCAATCTGGCCAAAATTCACCAACGAAATTGCGAACGTCCAGCGATTGCTCCTACACTAAAGGTGCCAGCCCTGAAAGCTCTTGCTGCTTCTCATCTCCCACTGGTAACCTCTCAAACGAACCACAAACACTTGGGCTCTGAACTTGTTTAGCCTACTAAAACTTCCAACGTACACAGCCTCTCCTGCTCAATCTGGCCAGAGCTCAACACCGAAATTGCGAACGTCCAGCGATTGCTCCTACACTAAAGGTGCCAGCCCTGAAAGCTCTTGCTGGTCCTCATCTCCCACTGGTAACCTCTCAAACGAACCACAAACACTTGGGCTCTCAACTTGTTTAGCCTACTAAAACTTCCAACGTACACAGCCTCTCCTGCTCAATCTGGCCAGAGCTCAACACCGACATTGCGAACGTCCAGCGATTGCTCCTACACTAAAGGTGCCAGCCCTGAAAGCTCTTGCTGGTCCTCATCTCCCACTGGTAACCTCTCAAGCGAACCACAAACACTTGGGCTCTGAACTTGTTTCGCCTACTAAAACTTCCAACGTACACAGCCTCCCTGCTCAATCTGCCCAAAGTTCACCAACGAAATTGCGAACGTCCAGGGATTGCTCCTACAGTAAAGGTGCCAGCCCTGAAAGCTCTTGCTGGTCCTCATCTCCCACTGGTAACCTCTCAAACGAACCACAAACACTTGGGCTCTGAACTTGTTTAGCCTACTAAAACTTCCAACGTACACAGCCTCTCCTGCTCAATCTGGCCAGAGCTCAACACCGAAATTGCGAACGTCCAGGGATTGCTCCTACACTAAAGGTGCCAGCCCTGAAAGCTCTTGCTGGTCCTCATCTCCCACTGGTAACCTCTCAAACGAACCACAAACACTTGGGCTCTGAACTTGTTTAGCCTAATAAAACTTCCAACGTACACAGCCTCTCCTGCTCAATCTGCCCAAAATTGACCAACGAAATTACGAACGTGCAGCGATTGCTCCTACACTAAAGGTGCCAGCCCTGAAAGCTCTTGCTGGTCCTCATCTCCCACTGGTAACCTCTCAAACGAACCACAAACACTTGGGCTCTGAACTTGTTTAGCCTACTAAAACTTCCAACGTACACAGCCTCTCCTGCTCAATCTTCCCAAAATTCACCAAAGAAATTAAGAACGTGCAGCGATTGCTCCTACACTAAAGGTGCCAGCCCTGAAAGCTCTTGCTGGTCCTCATCTCCCACTGGTAACCTCTCAAACGAACCACAAACACTTGGGCTCTGAACTTGTTTAGCCTACTAAAACTTCCAACGTACACAGCCTCTCCTGCTCAATCTGGCCAGAGCTCAACACCGAAATTGCGAACGTCCAGCGATTGCTCCTACACTAAAGGTGCCAGCCCTGAAAGCTCTTGCTGGTCCTCATCTCCCACTGGTAACCTCTCAAACGAACCACAAACACTTGGCCTCTGAACTTGTTTAGCCTACTAAAACTTCCAACGTACACAGCCTCTCCAGCTCAATCTGGCCAGAGCTCAACACCGACATTGCGAACGTCCAGCGATTGCTCCTACACTAAAGGTGCCAGCCCTGAAAGCTCTTGCTGGTCCTCATCTCCCACTGGTAACCTCTCAAACGAACCACAAACACTTGGGCTCTGAACTTGTTTAGCCTACTAAAACTTCCAACGTACACAGCCTCTCCTGCTCAATCTGGCTAGAGCTCAACACCGAAATTGCGAACGTCCAGCGATTGCTCCTACACTAAAGGTGCCAGCCCTGAAAGCTCTTGCTGGTCCTCATCTCCCACTGGTAACCTCTCAAACGAACCACAAACACTTGGGCTCTGAACTTGTTTAGCCTACTAAAACTTCCAACGTACACAGCCTCTCCTGCTCAATCTGCCCAAAATTGACCAACGAAATTACGAACGTGCAGCGATTGCTCCTACACTAAAGGTGCCAGCCCTGAAAGCTCTTGCTGGTCCTCATCTCCCACTGGTAACCTCTCAAACGAACCACAAACACTTGGGCTCTGAACTTGTTTAGCCTACTAAAACTTCCAACGTACACAGCCTCTCCTGCTCAATCTGGCCAAAATTCACCAACGAAATTGCGAACGTCCAGCGATTGCTCCTACACTAAAGGTGCCACCCCTGAAAGCTCTTGCTGGTCCTCATCTCCCACTGGTAACCTCTCAAACGAACCACAAACACTTGGGCTCTGAACTTGTTTAGCCTACTAAAACTTCCAACGTACACAGCCTCTCCTGCTCAATCTGGCCAGAGCTCAACACCGACATTGCGAACGTCCAGCGATTGCTCCTACACTAAAGGTGCCAGCCCTGAAAGCTCTTGCTGGTCCTCATCTCCCACTGGTAACCTCTCAAACGAACCACAAACACTTGGGCTCTGAACTTGTTTCGCCTACTAAAACTTCCAACGTACACAGCCTCTCCTGCTCAATCTGCCCAAAATTCAGCAACAAAATTGCGAACGTCCAGCGATTGCTCCTACACTAAAGGTGCCAGCCCTGAAAGCTCTTGCTGGTCCTCATCTCCCACTGGTAACCTCTCAAACGAACCACAAACACTTGGGCTCTGAACTTGTTTAGCCTACTAAAACTTCCAACGTACACAGCCTCTCCTGCTCAATCTGGCCAAAATTCACCAACGAAATTGCGAACGTCCAGCGATTGCTCCTACACTAAAGGTGCCAGCCCTGAAAGCTCTTGCTGCTTCTCATCTCCCACTGGTAACCTCTCAAACGAACCACAAACACTTGGGCTCTGAACTTGTTTAGCCTACTAAAACTTCCAACGTACACAGCCTCTCCTGCTCAATCTGGCCAGAGCTCAACACCGAAATTACGAACGTCCAGCGATTGCTCCTACACTAAAGGTGCCAGCCCTGAAAGCTCTTGCTGGTCCTCATCTCCCACTGGTAACCTCTCAAACGAACCACAAACACTTGGGCTCTCAACTTGTTTAGCCTACTAAAACTTCCAACGTACACAGCCTCTCCTGCTCAATCTGGCCAGAGCTCAACACCGAAATTGCGAACGTCCAGCGATTGCTCCTACACTAAAGGTGCCAGCCCTGAAAGCTCTTGCTGGTCCTTATCTCCCACTGGTAACCTCTCAAGCGAACCACAAACACTTGGGCTCTGAACTTGTTTCGCCTACTAAAACTTCCAACGTACACAGCCTCCCCTGCTCAATCTGCCCAAAGTTCACCAACGAAATTGCAAACGTCCAGGGATTGCTCCTACAGTAAAGGTGCCAGCCCTGAAAGCTCTTGCTGGTCCTCATCTCCCACTGGTAACCTCTCAAACGAACCACAAACACTTGGGCTCTGAACTTGTTTAGCCTACTAAAACTTCCAACGTACACAGCCTCTCCTGCTCAATCTGGCCAGAGCTCAACACCGACATTGCGAACGTCCAGCGATTGCTCCTACACTAAAGGTGCCAGCCCTGAAAGCTCTTGCTGGTCCTCATCTCCCACTGGTAACCTCTCAAACGAACCACAAACACTTGGGCTCTGAACTTGTTTAGCCTACTAAAACTTCCAACGTACACAGCCTCTCCTGCTCAATCTGGCCAGAGCTCAACACCGACATTGCGAACGTCCAGCGATTGCTCCTACACTAAAGGTGCCAGCCCTGAAAGCTCTTGCTGGTCCTCATCTCCCACTGGTAACCTCTCAAACGAACCACAAACACTTGGCCTCTGAACTTGTTTCGCCTACTAAAACTTCCAACGTACACAGCCTCTCCTGCTCAATCTGCCCAAAATTCAGCAACAAAATTGCGAACGTCCAGCGATTGCTCCTACACTAAAGGTGCCAGTCCTGAAAGCTCTTGCTGGTCCTCATCTCCCACTGGTAACCTCTCAAACGAACCACAAACACTTGGGCTCTGAACTTGTTTAGCCTACTAAAACTTCCAACGTACACAGCCTCTCCTGCTCAATCTGGCCAGAGCTCAACACCGAAATTGTGAACGTCCAGGGATTGCTCCTACACTAAAGGTGCCAGCCCTGAAAGCTCTTGCTGGTCCTCATCTCCCACTGGTAACCTCTCAAGCGAACCACAAACACTTGGGCTCTGAACTTGTTTAGCCTACTAAAACTTCCAACGTACACAGCCTCTCCTGCTCAATCTGGCCAGAGCTCAACACCGACATTGCGAACGTCCAGCGATTGCTCCTACACTAAAGGTGCCAGCCCTGAAAGCTCTTGCTGGTCCTCATCTCCCACTGGTAACCTCTCAAACGAACCACAAACACTTGGCCTCTGAACTTGTTTAGCCTACTAAAACTTCCAACGTACACAGCCTCTCCTGCTCAATCTGGCCAGAGCTCAACACCGAAATTGCGAACGTCCAGGGATTGCTCCTACACTAAAGGTGCCAGCCCTGAAAGCTCTTGCTGGTCCTCATCTCCCACTGGTAACCTCTCAAACGAACCACAAACACTTGGGCTCTGAACTTGTTTAGCCTACTAAAACTTCCAACGTACACAGCCTCTCCTGCTCAATCTGCCCAAAATTCAGCCAACAAAATTGCGAACGTCCAGCGATTGCTCCTACACTAAAGGTGCCAGCCCTGAAAGCTCTTGCTGGTCCTCATCTCCCACTGGTAACCTCTCAAACGAACCACAAACACTTGGGCTCTGAACTTGTTTCGCCTATTAAAACTTCCAACGTACACAGCCTCTCCTGCTCAATCTGGCCAGAGCTCAACACCGAAATTGCGAACGTCCAGGGATTGCACCTACACTAAAGGTGCCAGCCCTGAAAGCTCTTGCTGGTCCTCATCTCCCACTGGTAACCTCTCAAACGAACCACAAACACTTGGGCTCTGAACTTGTTTAGCCTACTAAAACTTCCAACGTACACAGCCTCTCCTGCTCAATCTGGCCAGAGCTCAACACCGAAATTGCGAACGTCCAGCGATTGCTCCTACACTAAAGGTGCCAGCCCTGAAAGCTCTTGCTGGTCCTCATCTCCCACTGGTAACCTCTCAAACGAACCACAAACACTTGGGCTCTCAACTTGTTTAGCCTACTAAAACTTCCAACGTACACAGCCTCTCCTGCTCAATCTGGCCAGAGCTCAACACCGAAATTGCGAACGTCCAGCGATTGCTCCTACACTAAAGGTGCCAGCCCTGAAAGCTCTTGCTGGGTCCTCATCTCCCACTGGTAACCTCTCAAACGAACCACAAACACTTGGCCTCTGAACTTGTTTAGCCTACTAAAACTTCCAACGTACACAGCCTCTCCTGCTCAATCTGGCCAGAGCTCAACACCAAAATTGCGAACGTCCAGGGATTGCTCCTACACTAAAGGTGCCAGCCCTGAAAGCTCTTGCTGGTCCTCATCTCCCACTGGTAACCTCTCAAACGAACCACAAACACTTGGGCTCTGAACTTGTTTAGGCTGCTAAAACTTCCAACGTACACAGCCTCTCCTGCTCAATCTGGCCAAATTCACCAACGAAATCGCGAACGTCCAGCGATTGCTCCTACACTAAAGGTGCCAGCCCTGAAAGCTCTTGCTGGTCCTCATCTCCCACTGGTAACCTCTCAAACGAACCACAAACACTTGGGCTCTGAACTTGTTTAGCCTACTAAAACTTCCAACGTACACAGCCTCTCCTGCTCAATCTGGCCAGAGCTCAACACCGAAATTGCGAACGTCCAGCGATTGCTCCTACACTAAAGGTGCCAGCCCTGAAAGCTCTTGCTGGTCCTCATCTCCCACTGGTAACCTCTCAAACGAACCACAAACACTTGGGCTCTGAACTTGTTTAGCCTACTAAAACTTCCAACGTACACAGCCTCTCCTGCTCAATCTGGCTAGAGCTCAACTCCGAAATTGCGAACGTCCAGCGATTGCTCCTACACTAAAGGTGCCAGCCCTGAAAGCTCTTGCTGGTCCTCATCTCCCACTGGTAACCTCTCATACGAACCACAAACACTTGGGCTCTGAACTTGTTTAGCCTAATAAAACTTCCAACGTACACAGCCTCTCCTGCTCAATCTGCCCAAAATTGACCAACGAAATTACGAACGTCCAGCGATTGCTCCTACACTAAAGGTGCCAGCCCTGAAAGCTCTTGCTGGTCCTCATCTCCCACTGGTAACCTCTCAAACGAACCACAAACACTTGGGCTCTGAACTTGTTTCGCCTACTAAAACTTCCAACGTACACAGCCTCTCCTGCTCAATCTGGCCAAAATTCACCAACGAAATTGCGAACGTCCAGCGATTGCTCCTACACTAAAGGTGCCAGCCCTGAAAGCTCTTGCTGGTCCTCATCTCCCACTGGTAACCTCTCAAACGAACCACAAACACTTGGGCTCTGAACTTGTTTAGCCTACTAAAACTTCCAACGTACACAGCCTCTCCTGCTCAATCTGGCCAGAGCTCAACACCGACATTGCGAACGTCCAGCGATTGCTCCTACACTAAAGGTGCCAGCCCTGAAAGCTCTTGCTGGTCCTCATCTCCCACTGGTAACCTCTCAAGCGAACCACAAACACTTGGGCTCTGAACTTGTTTCGCCTACTAAAACTTCCAACGTACACAGCCTCTCCTGCTCAATCTGCCCAAAGTTCACCAACGAAATTGCGAACGTCCAGGGATTGCTCCTACGCTAAAGGTGCCAGCCCTGAAAGCTCTTGCTGGTCCTCATCTCCCACTGGTAACCTCTCAAACAAACCACAAACACTTGGGCTCTGAACTTGTTTAGCCTACTAAAACTTCCAACGTACACAGCCTCTCCTGCTCAATCTGGCCAGAGCTCAACACCGACATTGCGAACGTCCAGCGATTGCTCCTACACTAAAGGTGCCAGCCCTGAAAGCTCTTGCTGGTCCTCATCTCCCACTGGTAACCTCTCAAACGAACCACAAACACTTGGGCTCTCAACTTGTTTAGCCTACTAAAACTTCCAACGTACACAGCCTCTCCTGCTCAATCTGGCCAGAGCTCAACACCGAAATTGTGAACGTCCAGCGATTGCTCCTACACTAAAGGTGCCAGCCCTGAAAGCTCTTGCTGGTCCTCATCTCCCACTGGTAACCTCTCAAACGAACCACAAACACTTGGGCTCTGAACTTGTTTAGCCTACTAAAACTTCCAACGTACACAGCCTCTCCTGCTCAATCTGGCCAGAGCTCAACACCGAAATTGCGAACGTCCAGGGATTGCTCCTACACTAAAGGTGCCAGCCCTGAAAGCTCTTGCTGGTCCTCATCTCCCACTGGTAACCTCTCAAACGAACCACAAACACTTGGGCTCTGAACTTGTTTCGCCTACTAAAACTTCCAACGTACACAGCCTCTCCTGCTCAATCTGCCCAAAATTCAGCAACAAAATTGCGAACGTCCAGCGATTGCTCCTACACTAAAGGTGCCAGCCCTGAAAGCTCTTGCTGGTCCTCATCTCCCACTGGTAACCTCTCAAACGAACCACAAACACTTGGGCTCTGAACTTGTTTAGCCTACTAAAACTTCCAACGTACACAGCCTCTCCTGCTCAATCTGGCCAAAATTCACCAACGAAATTGCGAACGTCCAGCGATTGCTCCTACACTAAAGGTGCCAGCCCTGAAAGCTCTTGCTGGTCCTCATCTCCCACTGGTAACCTCTCAAACGAACCACAAACACTTGGGCTCTGAACTTGTTTAGCCTACTAAAACTTCCAACGTACACAGCCTCTCCTGCTCAATCTGGCCAGAGCTCAACACCGAAATTGCGAACGTCCAGCGATTGCTCCTACACTAAAGGTGCCAGCCCTGAAAGCTCTTGCTGGTCCTCATCTCCCACTGGTAACCTCTCAAACGAACCACAAACACTTGGGCTCTGAACTTGTTTAGCCTACTAAAACTTCCAACGTACACAGCCTCTCCTGCTCAATCTGGCCAGAGCTCAACACCGACATTGCGAACGTCCAGCGATTGCTCCTACACTAAAGGTGCCAGCCCTGAAAGCTCTTGCTGGTCCTCATCTCCCACTGGTAACCTCTCAAGCGAACCACAAACACTTGGCCTCTGAACTTGTTTAGCCTACTAAAACTTCCAACGTACACAGCCTCTCCTGCTCAATCTGGCCAGAGCTCAACACCGACATTGCGAACGTCCAGCGATTGCTCCTACACTAAAGGTGCCAGCCCTGAAAGCTCTTGCTGGTCCTCATCTCCCACTGGTAACCTCTCAAACGAACCACAAACACTTGGCCTCTGAACTTGTTTAGCCTACTAAAACTTCCAACGTACACAGCCTCTCCTGCTCAATCTGGCCAGAGCTCAACACCGAAATTGCGAACGTCCAGGGATTGCTCCTACACTAAAGGTGCCAGCCCTGAAAGCTCTTGCTGGTCCTCATCTCCCACTGGTAACCTCTCAAACGAACCACAAACACTTGGGCTCTGAACTTGTTTAGCCTACTAAAACTTCCAACGTACACAGCCTCTCCGGCTCAATCTGGCCAGAGCTCAACACCGAAATTGCGAACGTCCAGGGATTGCTCCTACACTAAAGGTGCCAGCCCTGAAAGCTCTTGCTGGTCCTCATCTCCCACTGGTAACCTCTCAAACGAACCACAAACACTTGGGCTCTGAACTTGTTTAGCCTACTAAAACTTCCAACGTACACAGCCTCTCCTGCTCAAACTGCCCAAAATTCAGCCAACAAAATTGCGAACGTCCAGCGATTGCTCCTACACTAAAGGTGCCAGCCCTGAAAGCTCTTGCTGGTCCTCATCTCCCACTGGTAACCTCTCAAACGAAGCACAAACACTTGGGCTCTGAACTTGTTTCGCCTATTAAAACTTCCAACGTACACAGCCTCTCCTGCTCAATCTGGCCAGAGCTCAACACCGAAATTGCGAACGTCCAGCGATTGCTCCTACACTAAAGGTGCCAGCCCTGAAAGCTCTTGCTGGTCCTCATCTCCCACTGGTAACCTCTCAAACGAACCACAAACACTTGGGCTCTGAACTTGTTTAGCCTACTAAAACTTCCAACGTACACAGCCTCTCCTGCTCAATCTGGCCAGAGCTCAACACCGAAATTGCGAACGTCCAGCGATTGCTCCTACACTAAAGGTGCCAGCCCTGAAAGCTCTTGCTGGTCCTCATCTCCCACTGGTAACCTCTCAAACGAACCACAAACACTTGGGCTCTCAACTTGTTTAGCCTACTAAAACTTCCAACGTACACAGCCTCTCCTGCTCAATCTGCCCTAAATTCACCAACGAAATTACGAACGTCCAGCGATTGCTCCTACACTAAAGGTGCCAGCCCTGAAAGCTCTTGCTGGTCCTCATCTCCCACTGGTAACCTCTCAAACGAACCACAAACACTTGGGCTCTGAACTTGTTTCGCCTACTAAAACTTCCAACGTACACAGCCTCTCCTGCTCAATCTGGCCAGAGCTCAACATCGACATTGCGAAAGTCCAGGGATTGCTCCTACACTAAAGGTGCCAGCCCTGAAAGCTCTTGCTGGTCCTCATCTCCCACTGGTAACCTCTCAAACGAACCACAAACACTTGGGCTCTGAACTTGTTTAGCCTACTAAAACTTCCAACGTACACAGCCTCTCCTGCTCAATCTGGCCAGAGCTCAACACCGACATTGCGAACGTCCAGGGATTGCTCCATCACTAAAGGTGCCAGCCCTGAAAGCTCTTGCTGGTCCTCATCTCCCACTGGTAACCTCTCAAACGAACCACAAACACTTGGGCTCTGAACTTGTTTAGCCTACTAAAACTTCCAACGTACACAGCCTCTCCTGCTCAATCTGCCCAAAATTCACCAATGAAATTACGAACGTCCAGCGATTGCTCCTACACTAAAGGTGCCAGCCCTGAAAGCTCTTGCTGGTCCTCATCTCCCACTGGTAACCTCTCAAACGAACCACAAACACTTGGGCTCTGAACTTGTTTAGCCTACTAAAACTTCCAACGTACACAGCCTCTACTGCTCAATCTGGCCAGAGCTCAACACCAAAATTGCGAACGTCCAGCGATTGCTCCTACACTAAAGGTGCCAGCCCTGAAAGCTCTTGCTGGTCCTCATCTCCCACTGGTAACCTCTCAAACGAACCACAAACACTTGGGCTCTGAACTTGTTTAGCCTACTAAAACTTCCAACGTACACAGCCTCTCCTGCTCAATCTGGCCAGAGCTCAACACCGAAATTGCGAACGTCCAGGGATTGCTCCTACACTAAAGGTGCCAGCCCTGAAAGCTCTTGCTGGTCCTCATCTCCCACTGGTAACCTCTCAAACGAACCACAAACACTTGGGCTCTGAACTTGTTTAGGCTGCTAAAACTTCCAACGTACACAGCCTCTCCTGCTCAATCTGGCCAAAATTCACCAACGAAATTGCGAACGTCCAGCGATTGCTCCTACACTAAAGGTGCCAGCCCTGAAAGCTCTTGCTGGTCCTCATCTCCCACTGGTAACCTCTCAAACGAACCACAAACACTTGGGCTCTCAACTTGTTTAGCCTACTAAAACTTCCAACGTACACAGCCTCTCCTGCTCAATCTGGCCTAAATTCACCAACGAAATTACGAACGTCCAGCGATTGCTCCTACACTAAAGGTGCCAGCCCTGAAAGCTCTTGCTGGTCCTCATCTCCCACTGGTAACCTCTCAAACGAACCACAAACACTTGGGCTCTGAACTTGTTTAGCCTACTAAAACTTCCAACGTACACAGCCTCTCCTGCTCAATCTGGCCAGAGCTCAACACCGACATTGCGAAAGTTCAGGGATTGCTCCTACACTAAAGGTGCCAGCCCTGAAAGCTCTTGCTGGTCCTCATCTCCCACTGGTAACCTCTCAAACGAACCACAAACACTTGGGCTCTGAACTTGTTTAGCCTACTAAAACTTCCAACGTACACAGCCTCTCCTGCTCAATCTGGCCAGAGCTCAACACCGACATTGCGAACGTCCAGCGATTGCTCCTACACTAAAGGTGCCAGCCCTGAAAGCTCTTGCTGGTCCTCATCTCCCACTGGTAACCTCTCAAACGAACCACAAACACTTGGGCTCTCAACTTGTTTAGCCTACTAAAACTTCCAACGTACACAGCCTCTCCTGCTCAATCTGCCCAAAATTCACCAATGAAATTACGAACGTCCAGCGATTGCTCCTACACTAAAGGTGCCAGCCCTGAAAGCTCTTGCTGGTCCTCATCTCCCACTGGTAACCTCTCAAACGAACCACAAACACTTGGGCTCTGAACTTGTTTAGCCTACTAAAACTTCCAACGTACACAGCCTCTCCTGCTCAATCTGGCCAGAGCTCAACACCGAAATTGCGAACGTCCAGCGATTGCTCCTACACTAAAGGTGCCAGCCCTGAAAGCTCTTGCTGGTCCTCATCTCCCACTGGTAACCTCTCAAACGAACCACAAACACTTGGGCTCTCAACTTGTTTAGCCTACTAAAACTTCCAACGTACACAGCCTCTCCTGCTCAATCTGGCCAGAGCTCAACACCGAAATTGCGAACGTCCAGCGATTGCTCCTACACTAAAGGTGCCAGCCCTGAAAGCTCTTGCTGGTCCTCATCTCCCACTGGTAACCTCTCAAACGAACCACAAACACTTGGGCTCTGAACTTGTTTAGCCTACTAAAACTTCCAACATACACAGCCTCTCCTGCTCAATCTGGCCAAAATTCACCAACGAAATTGCGAACGTCCAGCGATTGCTCCTACACTAAAGGTGCCAGCCCTGAAAGCTCTTGCTGGTCCTCATCTCCCACTGGTAACCTCTCAAACGAACCACAAACACTTGGGCTCTGAACTTGTTTAGCCTACTAAAACTTCCAACGTACACAGCCTCTCCTGCTCAATCTGGCCAGAGCTCAACACCGACATTGCGAACGTCCAGCGATTGCTCCTACACTAAAGGTGCCAGCCCTGAAAGCTCTTGCTGGTCCTCATCTCCCACTGGTAACCTCTCAAACGAAGCACAAACACTTGGGCTCTGAACTTGTTTCGCCTATTAAAACTTCCAACGTACACAGCCTCTCCTGCTCAATCTGGCCAGAGCTCAACACCGAAATTGCGAACGTCCAGCGATTGCTCCTACACTAAAGGTGCCAGCCCTGAAAGCTCTTGCTGGTCCTCATCTCCCACTGGTAACCTCTCAAACGAACCACAAACACTTGGGCTCTGAACTTGTTTAGCCTACTAAAACTTCCAACGTACACAGCCTCTCCTGCTCAATCTGGCCAGAGCTCAACACCGAAATTGCGAACGTCCAGGGATTGCTCCTACACTAAAGGTGCCAGCCCTGAAAGCTCTTGCTGGTCCTCATCTCCCACTGGTAACCTCTCAAACGAACCACAAACACTTGGCTCTGAACTTGTTTAGCCTACTAAAACTTCAACGTACACAGCCTCTCCTGCTCAATCTGGCCAGAGCTCAACACCGAAATTGCGAACGTCCAGCGATTGCTCCTACACTAAAGGTGCCAGCCCTGAAAGCTCTTGCTGTCCTCATCTCCCACTGGTAACCTCTCAAACGAACCACAAACACTTGGGCTCTCAACTTGTTTAGCCTACTAAAACTTCCAACGTACACAGCCTCTCCTGCTCAATCTGCCTAAATTCACCAACGAAATTACGAACGTCCAGCGATTGCTCCTACACTAAAGGTGCCAGCCCTGAAAGCTCTTGCTGGTCCTCATCTCCCACTGGTAACCTCTCAAACGAACCACAAACACTTGGGCTCTGAACTTGTTTCGCCTACTAAAACTTCCAACGTACACAGCCTCTCCTGCTCAATCTGGCCAGAGCTCAACATCGACATTGCGAAAGTCCAGGGATTGCTCCTACACTAAAGGTGCCAGCCTGAAAGCTCTTGCTGGTCCTCATCTCCCACTGGTAACCTCTCAAACGAACCACAAACACTTGGGCTCTGAACTTGTTTAGCCTACTAAAACTTCCAACGTACACAGCCTCTCCTGCTCAATCTGGCCAGAGCTCAACACCGACATTGCGAACGTCCAGCGATTGCTCCATCACTAAAGGTGCCAGCCCTGAAAGCTCTTGCTGGTCCTCATCTCCACTGGTAACCTCTCAAACGAACCACAAACACTTGGGCTCTGAACTTGTTTAGCCTACTAAAACTTCCAACGTACACAGCCTCTCCTGCTCAATCTGCCCAAAATTCACCAATGAAATTACGAACGTCCAGCGATTGCTCCTACACTAAAGGTGCCAGCCCTGAAAGCTCTTGCTGGTCCTCATCTCCCACTGGTAACCTCTCAAACGAACCACAAACACTTGGGCTCTGAACTTGTTTAGCCTACTAAAACTTCCAACGTACACAGCCTCTCCTGCTCAATCTGGCCAGAGCTCAACACCGAAATTGCGAACGTCCAGGATTGCTCCTACACTAAAGGTGCCAGCCCTGAAAGCTCTTGCTGGTCCTCATCTCCCACTGGTAACCTCTCAAACGAACCACAAACACTTGGGCTCTGAACTTGTTTAGGCTGCTAAAACTTCCAATGTACACAGCCTCTCCTGCTCAATCTGGCCAAAATTCACCAACGAAATTGCGAACGTCCAGCGATTGCTCCTACACTAAAGGTGCCAGCCCTGAAAGCTCTTGCTGGTCCTCATCTCCCACTGGTAACCTCTCAAACGAACCACAAACACTTGGGCTCTCAACTTGTTTAGCCTACTAAAACTTCCAACGTACACAGCCTCTCCTGCTCAATCTGGCCTAAATTCACCAACGAAATTACGAACGTCCAGCGATTGCTCCTACACTAAGGTGCCAGCCCTGAAAGCTCTTGCTGGTCCTCATCTCCCACTGGTAACCTCTCAAACGAACCACAAACACTTGGGCTCTGAACTTGTTTAGCCTACTAAAACTTCCAACGTACACAGCCTCTCCTGCTCAATCTGGCCAGAGCTCAACACCGACATGCGAACGTCCAGCGATTGCTCCTACACTAAAGGTGCCAGCCCTGAAAGCTCTTGCTGGTCCTCATCTCCCACTGGTAACCTCTCAAACGAACCACAAACACTTGGGCTCTGAACTTGTTTAGCCTACTAAAACTTCCAACGTACACAGCCTCTCCTGCTCAATCTGGCCAGAGCTCAACACCGACATTGCGAACGTCCAGCGATTGCTCCTACACTAAAGGTGCCAGCCCTGAAAGCTCTTGCTGGTCCTCATCTCCCACTGGTAACCTCTCAAAACGAACCACAAACACTTGGGCTCTGAACTTGTTTAGCCTACTAAAACTTCCAACGTACACAGCCTCTCCTGCTCAATCTGCCCAAAATTCACCAATGAAATTACGAACGTCCAGCGATTGCTCCTACACTAAAGGTGCCAGCCCTGAAAGCTCTTGCTGGTCCTCATCTCCCACTGGTAACCTCTCAAACGAACCACAAACACTTGGGCTCTGAACTTGTTTAGCCTACTAAAACTTCCAACGTACACAGCCTCTCCTGCTCAATCTGGCCAGAGCTCAACACCGAAATTGCGAACGTCCAGCGATTGCTCCTACACTAAAGGTGCCAGCCCTGAAAGCTCTTGCTGGTCCTCATCTCCACTGGTAACCTCTCAAACGAACCACAAACACTTGGGCTCTCAACTTGTTTAGCCTACTAAAACTTCCAACGTACACAGCCTCTCCTGCTCAATCTGGCCAGAGCTCAACACCGAAATTGCGAACGTCCAGCGATTGCTCCTACACTAAAGGTGCCAGCCCTGAAGCTCTTGCTGGTCCTCATCTCCCACTGGTAACCTCTCAAACGAACCACAAACACTTGGGCTCTGAACTTGTTTAGCCTACTAAAACTTCCAACGTACACAGCCTCTCCTGCTCAATCTGGCCAAAATTCACCAACGAAATTGCGAACGTCCAGCGATTGCTCCTACACTAAAGGTGCCAGCCCTGAAAGCTCTTGCTGGTCCTCATCTCCCACTGGTAACCTCTCAAACGAACCACAAACACTTGGGCTCTGAACTTGTTTAGCCTACTAAAACTTCCAACGTACACAGCCTCTCCTGCTCAATCTGGCCAGAGCTCAACACCGACATTGCGAACTCGATTGCTCCTACACTAAAGGTGCCAGCCCTGAAAGCTCTTGCTGGTCCTCATCTCCCACTGGTAACCTCTCAAACGAACCACAAACACTTGGGCTCTGAACTTGTTTAGCCTACTAAAACTTCCAACGTACACAGCCTCTCCTGCTCAATCTGGCCAGAGCTCAACACCGACATTGCGAACGTCCAGCGATTGCTCCTACACTAAAGGTGCCAGCCCTGAAAGCTCTTGCTGGTCCTCATCTCCCACTGCTAACCTCTCAAACGAACCACAAACACTTGGCCTCTGAACTTGTTTAGGCTGCTAAAACTTCCAACGTATACAGCCTCTCCTGCTCAATCTGGCCAAAATTCACCAACGAAATTGCGAACGTCCAGCGATTGCTCCTACACTAAAGGTGCCAGCCCTGAAAGCTCTTGCTGCTCCTCATCTCCCACTGGTAACCTCTCAAACGAACCACAAACACTTGGGCTCTGAACTTGTTTAGCCTACTAAAACTTCCAACGTACACAGCCTCTCCTGCTCAATCTGGCCAGAGCTCAACACCGACATTGCGAACGTCCAGCGATTGCTCCTACACTAAAGGTTGCCAGCCCTGAAAGCTCTTGCTGGTCCTCATCTCCCACTGGTAACCTCTCAAACGAACCACAAACACTTGGGCTCTGAACTTGTTTAGCCTACTAAAACTTCCAACGTACACAGCCTCTCCTGCTCAATCTGCCCAAAATTCACCAATGAAATTACGAACGTCCAGGGATTGCTCCTACACTAAAGGTGCCAGCCCAGAAAGCTCTTGCTGGTCCTCATCTCCCACTGGTAACCTCTCAAACGAACCACAAACACTTGGGCTCTGAACTTGTTTAGCCTACTAAAACTTCCAACGTACACAGCCTCTCCTGCTCAATCTGGCCAGAGCTCAACACCGAAATTGCGAACGTCCAGCGATTGCTCCTACACTAAAGGTGCCAGCCCTGAAAGCTCTTGCTGGTCCTCATCTCCCACTGGTAACCTCTCAAACGAACCACAAACACTTGGGCTCTGAACTTGTTTAGCCTACTAAAACTTCCAACGTACACAGCCTCTCCTGCTCAATCTGGCCAGAGCTCAACACCGAAATTGCGAACGTCCAGCGATTGCTCCTACACTAAAGGTGCCAGCCCTGAAAGCTCTGGCTGGTCCTCATCTCCCACTGGTAAGCTCTCAAACGAACCACAAACACTTGGCCTCTGAACTTGTTTAGGCTGCTAAAACTTCCAACGTACACAGCCTCTCCTGCTCAATCTGGCCAAAATTCACCAACGAAATTGCGAACGTCCAGCGATTGCTCCTACACTAAAGGTGCCAGCCCTGAAAGCTCTTGCTGGTCCTCATCTCCCACTGGTAACCTCTCAAACGAACCACAAACACTTGGGCTCTGAACTTGTTTCGCCTACTAAAACTTCCAACGTACACAGCCTCTCCTGCTCAATCTGGCCAGAGCTCAACACCGACATTGCGAACGTCCAGCGATTGCTCCTACACTAAAGGTGCCAGCCCTGAAAGCTCTGCTGGTCCTCATCTCCCACTGGTAACCTCTCAAACGAACCACAAACACTTGGGCTCTGAACTTGTTTAGCCTACTAAAACTTCCAACGTACACAGCCTCTCCTGCTCAATCTGGCCAGAGCTCAACACCGACATTGCGAACGTCCAGCGATTGCTCCTACACTAAAGGTGCCAGCCCTGAAAGCTCTTGCTGGTCCTCATCTCCCACTGGTAACCTCTCAAACGAACCACAAACACTTGGGCTCTGAACTTGTTTAGCCTACTAAAACTTCCAACGTACACAGCCTCTCCTGCTCAATCTGGCCAGAGCTCAACACCGACATTGCGAACGTCCAGCGATTGCTCCTACACTAAAGGTGCCAGCCCTGAAAGCTCTTGCTGGTCCTCATCTCCCACTGGTAACCTCTCAAACGAACCACAAACACTTGGCCTCTGAACTTGTTTAGGCTGCTAAAACTTCCAACGTATACAGCCTCTCCTGCTCAATCTGCCCAAAATTCACCAACGAAATTGCGAACGTCCAGCGATTGCTCCTACAGTAAAGGTGCCAGCCCTGAAAGCTCTTGCTGGTCCTCATCTCCCACTGGTAACCTCTCAAACGAACCACAAACACTTGGGCTCTGAACTTGTTTAGCCTACTAAAACTTCCAACGTACACAGCCTCTCCTGCTCAATCTGGCCAGAGCTCAACACCGACATTGCGAACGTCCAGGGATTGCTCCTACACTAAAGGTGCCAGCCCTGAAAGCTCTTGCTGGTCCTCATCTCCCACTGGTAACCTCTCAAACGAACCACAAACACTTGGGCTCTGAACTTGTTTAGCCTACTAAAACTTCCAACGTACACAGCCTCTCCTGCTCAATCTGCCAAAATTCACCAATGAAATTACGAACGTCCAGGGATTGCTCCTACACTAAAGGTGCCAGCCCTGAAAGCTCTTGCTGGTCCTCATCTCCCACTGGTAACCTCTCAAACGAACCACAAACACTTGGGCTCTGAACTTGTTTAGCCTACTAAAACTTCCAACGTACACAGCCTCTCCTGCTCAATCTGGCCAGAGCTCAACACCGAAATTGCGAACGTCCAGCGATTGCTCCTACACTAAAGGTGCCAGCCCTGAAAGCTCTTGCTGGTCCTCATCTCCCACTGGTAACCTCTCAAACGAACCACAAACACTTGGCCTCTGAACTTGTTTAGGCTGCTAAAACTTCCAACGTACACCGCCTCTCCTGCTCAATCTGGCCAAAATTCACCAACGAAATTGCGAACGTCCAGCGATTGCTCCTACACTAAAGGTGCCAGCCCTGAAAGCTCTTGCTGGTCCTCATCTCCCACTGGTAACCTCTCAAACGAACCACAAACACTTGGGCTCTGAACTTGTTTAGCCTACTAAAACTTCCAACGTACACAGCCTCTCCTGCTCAATCTGGCCAGAGCTCAACACCGACATTGCGAACGTCCAGCGATTGCTCCTACACTAAAGGTGCCAGCCCTGAAAGCTCTTGCTGGTCCTCATCTCCCACTGGTAACCTCTCAAACGAACCACAAACACTTGGGCTCTGAACTTGTTTAGCCTACTAAAACTTCCAACGTACACAGCCTCTCCTGCTCAATCTGCCCAAAATTCACCAATGAAATTACGAACGTCCAGCGATTGCTCCTACACTAAAGGTGCCAGCCCTGAAAGCTCTTGCTGGTCCTCATCTCCCACTGGTAACCTCTCAAACGAACCACAAACACTTGGGCTCTGAACTTGTTTAGCCTACTAAAACTTCCAACGTACACAGCCTCTCCTGCTCAATCTGGCCAGAGCTCAACACCGAAATTGCGAACGTCCAGCGATTGCTCCTACACTAAAGGTGCCAGCCCTGAAAGCTCTTGCTGGTCCTCATCTCCCACTGGTAACCTCTCAAACGAACCACAAACACTTGGCCTCTGAACTTGTTTAGGCTGCTAAAACTTCCAACGTACACAGCCTCTCCTGCTCAATCTGGCCAAAATTCACCAACGAAATTGCGAACGTCCAGCGATTGCTCCTACACTAAAGGTGCCAGCCCTGAAAGCTCTTGCTGGTCCTCATCTCCCACTGGTAACCTCTCAAACGAACCACAAACACTTGGCCTCTGAACTTGTTTAGCCTACTAAAACTTCCAACGTACACAGCCTCTCCTGCTCAATCTGGCCAGAGCTCAACACCGACATTGCGAACGTCCAGCGATTGCTCCTACACTAAAGGTGCCAGCCCTGAAAGCTCTTGCTGGTCCTCATCTCCCACTGGTAACCTCTCAAACGAACCACAAACACTTGGGCTCTGAACTTGTTTAGCCTACTAAAACTTCCAACGTACACAGCCTCTCCTGCTCAATCTGGCCAGAGCTCAACACCGACATTGCGAACGTCCAGCGATTGCTCCTACACTAAAGGTGCCAGCCCTGAAAGCTCTTGCTGGTCCTCATCTCCCACTGGTAACCTCTCAAACGAACCACAAACACTTGGCCTCTGAACTTGTTTAGCCTACTAAAACTTCCAACGTACACAGCCTCTCCTGCTCAATCTGGCCAGAGCTCAACACCGAAATTGCGAACGTCCAGCGATTGCTCCTACACTAAAGGTGCCAGCCCTGAAAGCTCTTGCTGGTCCTCATCTCCCACTGGTAACCTCTCAAACGAACCACAAACACTTGGGCTCTGAACTTGTTTAGCCTACTAAAACTTCCAACGTACACAGCCTCTCCAGCTCAATCTGGCCAGAGCTCAACACCGACATTGCGAACGTCCAGCGATTGCTCCTACACTAAAGGTGCCAGCCCTGAAAGCTCTTGCTGGTCCTCATCTCCCACTGGTAACCTCTCAAACGAACCACAAACACTTGGGCTCTGAACTTGTTTAGCCTACTAAAACTTCCAACGTACACAGCCTCTCCTGCTCAATCTGGCTAGAGCTCAACACCGACATTGCGAACGTCCAGCGATTGCTCCTACACTAAAGGTGCCAGCCCTGAAAGCTCTTGCTGGTCCTCATCTCCCACTGCTAACCTCTCAAACGAACCACAAACACTTGGGCTCTGAACTTGTTTAGCCTACTAAAACTTCCAACGTACACAGCCTCTCCTGCTCAATCTGCCCAAAATTGACCAACGAAATTACGAACGTGCAGCGATTGCTCCTACACTAAAGGTGCCAGCCCTGAAAGCTCTTGCTGGTCCTCATCTCCCACTGGTAACCTCTCAAACGAACCACAAACACTTGGGCTCTGAACTTGTTTAGCCTACTAAAACTTCCAACGTACACAGCCTCTCCTGCTCAATCTGCCCAAATTCACCAACGAAATTGCGAACGTCCAGCGATTGCTCCTACACTAAAGGTGCCAGCCCTGAAAGCTCTTGCTGGTCCTCATCTCCCACTGGTAACCTCTCAAACGAACCACAAACACTTGGGCTCTGAACTTGTTTAGCCTACTAAAACTTCCAACGTACACAGCCTCTCCTGCTCAATCTGCCAAAATTCACCAACGAAATTACGAACGTCCAGCGATTGCTCCTACACTAAAGGTGCCAGCCCTGAAAGCTCTTGCTGGTCCTCATCTCCCACTGGTAACCTCTCAAACGAACCACAAACACTTGGGCTCTGAACTTGTTTAGCCTACTAAAACTTCCAACGTACACAGCCTCTCCTGCTCAATCTGGCCAGAGCTCAACACCGACATTGCGAAAGTTCAGGGATTGCTCCTACACTAAAGGTGCCAGCCCTGAAAGCTCTTGCTGGTCCTCATCTCCCACTGGTAACCTCTCAAACGAACCACAAACACTTGGGCTCTGAACTTGTTTAGCCTACTAAAACTTCCAACGTACACAGCCTCTCCTGCTCAATCTGGCCAGAGCTCAACACCGACATTGCGAACGTCCAGCGATTGCTCCTACACTAAAGGTGCCAGCCCTGAAAGCTCTTGCTGGTCCTCATCTCCCACTGGTAACCTCTCAAACGAACCACAAACACTTGGGCTCTGAACTTGTTTAGCCTACTAAAACTTCCAACGTACACAGCCTCTCCTGCTCAATCTGCCCAAAATTCACCAATGAAATTACGAACGTCCAGCGATTGCTCCTACACTAAAGGTGCCAGCCCTGAAAGCTCTTGCTGGTCCTCATCTCCCACTGGTAACCTCTCAAACGAACCACAAACACTTGGGCTCTGAACTTGTTTAGCCTACTAAAACTTCCAACGTACACAGCCTCTCCTGCTCAATCTGGCCAGAGCTCAACACCGAAATTGCGAACGTCCAGCGATTGCTCCTACACTAAAGGTGCCAGCCCTGAAAGCTCTTGCTGGTCCTCATCTCCCACTGGTAACCTCTCAAACGAACCACAAACACTTGGGCTCTCAACTTGTTTAGCCTACTAAAACTTCCAACGTACACAGCCTCTCCTGCTCAATCTGGCCAGAGCTCAACACCGAAATTGCGAACGTCCAGCGATTGCTCCTACACTAAAGGTGCCAGCCCTGAAAGCTCTTGCTGGTCCTCATCTCCCACTGGTAACCTCTCAAACGAACCACAAACACTTGGGCTCTGAACTTGTTTAGCCTACTAAAACTTCCAACATACACAGCCTCTCCTGCTCAATCTGGCCAAAATTCACCAACGAAATTGCGAACGTCCAGCGATTGCTCCTACACTAAAGGTGCCAGCCCTGAAAGCTCTTGCTGGTCCTCATCTCCCACTGGTAACCTCTCAAACGAACCACAAACACTTGGGCTCTGAACTTGTTTAGCCTACTAAAACTTCCAACGTACACAGCCTCTCCTGCTCAATCTGGCCAGAGCTCAACACCGACATTGCGAACGTCCAGCGATTGCTCCTACACTAAAGGTGCCAGCCCTGAAAGCTCTTGCTGGTCCTCATCTCCCACTGGTAACCTCTCAAACGAACCACAAACACTTGGGCTCTGAACTTGTTTAGCCTACTAAAACTTCCAACGTACACAGCCTCTCCTGCTCAATCTGGCCAGAGCTCAACACCGACATTGCGAACGTCCAGCGATTGCTCCTACACTAAAGGTGCCAGCCCTGAAAGCTCTTGCTGGTCCTCATCTCCCACTGGTAACCTCTCAAACGAACCACAAACACTTGGCCTCTGAACTTGTTTAGGCTGCTAAAACTTCCAACGTATACAGCCTCTCCTGCTCAATCTGGCCAAAATTCACCAACGAAATTGCGAACGTCCAGCGATTGCTCCTACACTAAAGGTGCCAGCCCTGAAAGCTCTTGCTGGTCCTCATCTCCCACTGGTAACCTCTCAAACGAACCACAAACACTTGGGCTCTCAACTTGTTTAGCCTACTAAAACTTCCAACGTACACAGCCTCTCCTGCTCAATCTGCCCAAAATTCAGCAAAGAAATTACGAACGTCCAGCGATTGCTCCTACACTAAAGGTGCCAGCCCTGAAAGCTCTTGCTGGTCCTCATCTCCCACTGGTAACCTCTCAAACGAACCACAAACACTTGGGCTCTGAACTTGTTTAGCCTACTAAAACTTCCAACGTACACAGCCTCTCCTGCTCAATCTGGCCAGAGCTCAACACCGACATTGCGAACGTCCAGCGATTGCTCCTACACTAAAGGTGCCAGCCCTGAAAGCTCCTGCTGGTCCTCATCTCCCACTGGTAACCTCTCAAACGAACCACAAACACTTGGGCTCTGAACTTGTTTAGCCTACTAAAACTTCCAACGTACACAGCCTCTCCTGCTCAATCTGGCCAGAGCTCAACACCGACATTGCGAACGTCCAGCGATTGCTCCTACACTAAAGGTGCCAGCCCTGAAAGCTCTTGCTGGTCCTCATCTCCCACTGGTAACCTCTCAAACGAACCACAAACACTTGGCCTCTGAACTTGTTTAGCCTACTAAAACTTCCAACGTACACAGCCTCTCCTGCTCAATCTGGCCAGAGCTCAACACCGACATTGCGAACGTCCAGCGATTGCTCCTACACTAAAGGTGCCAGCCCTGAAAGCTCTTGCTGGTCCTCATCTCCCACTGGTAACCTCTCAAACGAACCACAAACACTTGGGCTCTGAACTTGTTTAGCCTACTAAAACTTCCAACGTACACAGCCTCTCCTGCTCAATCTGCCCAAAATTCACCAATGAAATTACGAACGTCCAGCGATTGCTCCTACACTAAAGGTGCCAGCCCTGAAAGCTCTTGCTGGTCCTCATCTCCCACTGGTAACCTCTCAAACGAACCACAAACACTTGGGCTCTGAACTTGTTTAGCCTACTAAAACTTCCAACGTACACAGCCTCTCCTGCTCAATCTGGCCAGAGCTCAACACCGAAATTGCGAACGTCCAGCGATTGCTCCTACACTAAAGGTGCCAGCCCTGAAAGCTCTTGCTGGTCCTCATCTCCCACTGGTAACCTCTCAAACGAACCACAAACACTTGGGCTCTGAACTTGTTTCGCCTACTAAAACTTCCAACGTACACAGCCTCTCCTGCTCAATCTGGCCAGAGCTCAACACCGACATTGCGAACGTCCAGCGATTGCTCCTACACTAAAGGTGCCAGCCCTGAAAGCTCCTGCTGGTCCTCATCTCCCACTGGTAACCTCTCAAACGAACCACAAACACTTGGGCTCTGAACTTGTTTAGCCTACTAAAACTTCCAACGTACACAGCCTCTCCTGCTCAATCTGGCCAGAGCTCAACACCGACATTGCGAACGTCCAGCGATTGCTCCTACACTAAAGGTGCCAGCCCTGAAAGCTCTTGCTGGTCCTCATCTCCCACTGGTAACCTCTCAAACGAACCACAAACACTTGGGCTCTGAACTTGTTTAGCCTACTAAAACTTCCAACGTACACAGCCTCTCCTGCTCAATCTGGCCAGAGCTCAACACCGACATTGCGAACGTCCAGCGATTGCTCCTACACTAAAGGTGCCAGCCCTGAAAGCTCTTGCTGGTCCTCATCTCCCACTGGTAACCTCTCAAACGAACCACAAACACTTGGCCTCTGAACTTGTTTAGCCTACTAAAACTTCCAACGTACACAGCCTCTCCTGCTCAATCTGGCCAGAGCTCAACACCGAAATTGCCAACGTCCAGCGATTGCTCCTACACTAAAGGTGCCAGCCCTGAAAGCTCTTGCTGGTCCTCATCTCCCACTGGTAACCTCTCAAACGAACCACAAACACTTGGGCTCTGAACTTGTTTAGCCTACTAAAACTTCCAACGTACACAGCCTCTCCTGCTCAATCTGGCCAGAGCTCAACACCGAAATTGCGAACGTCCAGCGATTGCTCCTACACTAAAGGTGCCAGCCCTGAAAGCTCTTGCTGGTCCTCATCTCCCACTGGTAACCTCTCAAACGAACCACAAACACTTGGCCTCTGAACTTGTTTAGGCTGCTAAAACTTCCAACGTACACAGCCTCTCCTGCTCAATCTGGCCAAAATTCACCAACGAAATTGCGAACGTCCAGCGATTGCTCCTACACTAAAGGTGCCAGCCCTGAAAGCTCTTGCTGGTCCTCATCTCCCACTGGTAACCTCTCAAACGAACCACAAACACTTGGCCTCTGAACTTGTTTAGCCTACTAAAACTTCCAACGTACACAGCCTCTCCTGCTCAATCTGGCCAGAGCTCAACACCGACATTGCGAACGTCCAGCGATTGCTCCTACACTAAAGGTGCCAGCCCTGAAAGCTCTTGCTGGTCCTCATCTCCCACTGGTAACCTCTCAAACGAACCACAAACACTTGGGCTCTGAACTTGTTTAGCCTACTAAAACTTCCAACGTACACAGCCTCTCCTGCTCAATCTGCCCAAAATTCACCAATGAAATTACGAACGTCCAGCGATTGCTCCTACACTAAAGGTGCCAGCCCTGAAAGCTCTTGCTGGTCCTCATCTCCCACTGGTAACCTCTCAAACGAACCACAAACACTTGGGCTCTGAACTTGTTTAGCCTACTAAAACTTCCAACGTACACAGCCTCTCCTGCTCAATCTGGCCAGAGCTCAACACCGAAATTGCGAACGTCCAGCGATTGCTCCTACACTAAAGGTGCCAGCCCTGAAAGCTCTTGCTGGTCCTCATCTCCCACTGGTAACCTCTCAAACGAACCACAAACACTTGGCCTCTGAACTTGTTTAGGCTGCTAAAACTTCCAACGTACACAGCCTCTCCTGCTCAATCTGGCCAAAATTCACCAACGAAATTGCGAACGTCCAGCGATTGCTCCTACACTAAAGGTGCCAGCCCTGAAAGCTCTTGCTGGTCCTCATCTCCCACTGGTAACCTCTCAAACGAACCACAAACACTTGGCCTCTGAACTTGTTTAGCCTACTAAAACTTCCAACGTACACAGCCTCTCCTGCTCAATCTGGCCAGAGCTCAACACCGACATTGCGAACGTCCAGCGATTGCTCCTACACTAAAGGTGCCAGCCCTGAAAGCTCTTGCTGGTCCTCATCTCCCACTGGTAACCTCTCAAACGAACCACAAACACTTGGGCTCTGAACTTGTTTAGCCTACTAAAACTTCCAACGTACACAGCCTCTCCTGCTCAATCTGGCCAGAGCTCAACACCGACATTGCGAACGTCCAGCGATTGCTCCTACACTAAAGGTGCCAGCCCTGAAAGCTCTTGCTGGTCCTCATCTCCCACTGGTAACCTCTCAAACGAACCACAAACACTTGGCCTCTGAACTTGTTTAGCCTACTAAAACTTCCAACGTACACAGCCTCTCCTGCTCAATCTGGCCAGAGCTCAACACCGAAATTGCGAACGTCCAGCGATTGCTCCTACACTAAAGGTGCCAGCCCTGAAAGCTCTTGCTGGTCCTCATCTCCCACTGGTAACCTCTCAAACGAACCACAAACACTTGGGCTCTGAACTTGTTTAGCCTACTAAAACTTCCAACGTACACAGCCTCTCCAGCTCAATCTGGCCAGAGCTCAACACCGACATTGCGAACGTCCAGCGATTGCTCCTACACTAAAGGTGCCAGCCCTGAAAGCTCTTGCTGGTCCTCATCTCCCACTGCTAACCTCTCAAACGAACCACAAACACTTGGGCTCTGAACTTGTTTAGCCTACTAAAACTTCCAACGTACACAGCCTCTCCTGCTCAATCTGGCTAGAGCTCAACACCGACATTGCGAACGTCCAGCGATTGCTCCTACACTAAAGGTGCCAGCCCTGAAAGCTCTTGCTGGTCCTCATCTCCCACTGCTAACCTCTCAAACGAACCACAAACACTTGGGCTCTGAACTTGTTTAGCCTACTAAAACTTCCAACGTACACAGCCTCTCCTGCTCAATCTGCCCAAAATTGACCAACGAAATTATGAACGTGCAGCGATTGCTCCTACACTAAAGGTGCCAGCCCTGAAAGCTCTTGCTGGTCCTCATCTCCCACTGGTAACCTCTCAAACGAACCACAAACACTTGGGCTCTGAACTTGTTTAGCCTACTAAAACTTCCAACGTACACAGCCTCTCCTGCTCAATCTGCCCAAAATTCACCAACGAAATTGCGAACGTCCAGCGATTGCTCCTACACTAAAGGTGCCAGCCCTGAAAGCTCTTGCTGGTCCTCATCTCCCACTGGTAACCTCTCAAACGAACCACAAACACTTGGGCTCTGAACTTGTTTAGCCTACTAAAACTTCCAACGTACACAGCCTCTCCTGCTCAATCTGCCCAAAATTCACCAACGAAATTACGAACGTCCAGCGATTGCTCCTACACTAAAGGTGCCAGCCCTGAAAGCTCTTGCTGGTCCTCATCTCCCACTGGTAACCTCTCAAACGAACCACAAACACTTGGGCTCTGAACTTGTTTAGCCTACTAAAACTTCCAACGTACACAGCCTCTCCTGCTCAATCTGGCCAGAGCTCAACACCGACATTGCGAAAGTTCAGGGATTGCTCCTACACTAAAGGTGCCAGCCCTGAAAGCTCTTGCTGGTCCTCATCTCCCACTGGTAACCTCTCAAACGAACCACAAACACTTGGGCTCTGAACTTGTTTAGCCTACTAAAACTTCCAACGTACACAGCCTCTCCTGCTCAATCTGGCCAGAGCTCAACACCGACATTGCGAACGTCCAGCGATTGCTCCTACACTAAAGGTGCCAGCCCTGAAAGCTCTTGCTGGTCCTCATCTCCCACTGGTAACCTCTCAAACGAACCACAAACACTTGGGCTCTGAACTTGTTTAGCCTACTAAAACTTCCAACGTACACAGCCTCTCCTGCTCAATCTGCCCAAAATTCACCAATGAAATTACGAACGTCCAGCGATTGCTCCTACACTAAAGGTGCCAGCCCTGAAAGCTCTTGCTGGTCCTCATCTCCCACTGGTAACCTCTCAAACGAACCACAAACACTTGGGCTCTGAACTTGTTTAGCCTACTAAAACTTCCAACGTACACAGCCTCTCCTGCTCAATCTGGCCAGAGCTCAACACCGAAATTGCGAACGTCCAGCGATTGCTCCTACACTAAAGGTGCCAGCCCTGAAAGCTCTTGCTGGTCCTCATCTCCCACTGGTAACCTCTCAAACGAACCACAAACACTTGGGCTCTCAACTTGTTTAGCCTACTAAAACTTCCAACGTACACAGCCTCTCCTGCTCAATCTGGCCAGAGCTCAACACCGAAATTGCGAACGTCCAGCGATTGCTCCTACACTAAAGGTGCCAGCCCTGAAAGCTCTTGCTGGTCCTCATCTCCCACTGGTAACCTCTCAAACGAACCACAAACACTTGGGCTCTGAACTTGTTTAGCCTACTAAAACTTCCAACATACACAGCCTCTCCTGCTCAATCTGGCCAAAATTCACCAACGAAATTGCGAACGTCCAGCGATTGCTCCTACACTAAAGGTGCCAGCCCTGAAAGCTCTTGCTGGTCCTCATCTCCCACTGGTAACCTCTCAAACGAACCACAAACACTTGGGCTCTGAACTTGTTTAGCCTACTAAAACTTCCAACGTACACAGCCTCTCCTGCTCAATCTGGCCAGAGCTCAACACCGACATTGCGAACGTCCAGCGATTGCTCCTACACTAAAGGTGCCAGCCCTGAAAGCTCTTGCTGGTCCTCATCTCCCACTGGTAACCTCTCAAACGAACCACAAACACTTGGGCTCTGAACTTGTTTAGCCTACTAAAACTTCCAACGTACACAGCCTCTCCTGCTCAATCTGGCCAGAGCTCAACACCGACATTGCGAACGTCCAGCGATTGCTCCTACACTAAAGGTGCCAGCCCTGAAAGCTCTTGCTGGTCCTCATCTCCCACTGGTAACCTCTCAAATGAACCACAAACACTTGGCCTCTGAACTTGTTTAGGCTGCTAAAACTTCCAACGTATACAGCCTCTCCTGCTCAATCTGGCCAAAATTCACCAACGAAATTGCGAACGTCCAGCGATTGCTCCTACACTAAAGGTGCCAGCCCTGAAAGCTCTTGCTGCTCCTCATCTCCCACTGGTAACCTCTCAAACGAACCACAAACACTTGGGCTCTGAACTTGTTTAGCCTACTAAAACTTCCAACGTACACAGCCTCTCCTGCTCAATCTGGCCAGAGCTCAACACCGACATTGCGAACGTCCAGCGATTGCTCCTACACTAAAGGTGCCAGCCCTGAAAGCTCTTGCTGGTCCTCATCTCCCACTGGTAACCTCTCAAACGAACCACAAACACTTGGGCTCTGAACTTGTTTCGCCTACTAAAACTTCCAACGTACACAGCCTCTCCTGCTCAATCTGGCCAGAGCTCAACACCGACATTGCGAACGTCCAGCGATTGCTCCTACACTAAAGGTGCCAGCCCTGAAAGCTCCTGCTGGTCCTCATCTCCCACTGGTAACCTCTCAAACGAACCACAAACACTTGGGCTCTGAACTTGTTTAGCCTACTAAAACTTCCAACGTACACAGCCTCTCCTGCTTCAATCTGGCCAGAGCTCAACACCGACATTGCGAACGTCCAGCGATTGCTCCTACACTAAAGGTGCCAGCCCTGAAAGCTCTTGCTGGTCCTCATCTCCCACTGGTAACCTCTCAAACGAACCACAAACACTTGGCCTCTGAACTTGTTTAGCCTACTAAAACTTCCAACGTACACAGCCTCTCCTGCTCAATCTGGCCAGAGCTCAACACCGACATTGCGAACGTCCAGCGATTGCTCCTACACTAAAGGTGCCAGCCCTGAAAGCTCTTGCTGGTCCTCATCTCCCACTGGTAACCTCTCAAACGAACCACAAACACTTGGGCTCTGAACTTGTTTAGCCTACTAAAACTTCCAACGTACACAGCCTCTCCTGCTCAATCTGCCCAAAATTCACCAATGAAATTACGAACGTCCAGCGATTGCTCCTACACTAAAGGTGCCAGCCCTGAAAGCTCTTGCTGGTCCTCATCTCCCACTGGTAACCTCTCAAACGAACCACAAACACTTGGGCTCTGAACTTGTTTAGCCTACTAAAACTTCCAACGTACACAGCCTCTCCTGCTCAATCTGGCCAGAGCTCAACACCGAAATTGCGAACGTCCAGCGATTGCTCCTACACTAAAGGTGCCAGCCCTGAAAGCTCTTGCTGGTCCTCATCTCCCACTGGTAACCTCTCAAACGAACCACAAACACTTGGGCTCTGAACTTGTTTCGCCTACTAAAACTTCCAACGTACACAGCCTCTCCTGCTCAATCTGGCCAGAGCTCAACACCGACATTGCGAACGTCCAGCGATTGCTCCTACACTAAAGGTGCCAGCCCTGAAAGCTCCTGCTGGTCCTCATCTCCCACTGGTAACCTCTCAAACGAACCACAAACACTTGGGCTCTGAACTTGTTTAGCCTACTAAAACTTCCAACGTACACAGCCTCTCCTGCTCAATCTGGCCAGAGCTCAACACCGACATTGCGAACGTCCAGCGATTGCTCCTACACTAAAGGTGCCAGCCCTGAAAGCTCTTGCTGGTCCTCATCTCCCACTGGTAACCTCTCAAACGAACCACAAACACTTGGGCTCTGAACTTGTTTAGCCTACTAAAACTTCCAACGTACACAGCCTCTCCTGCTCAATCTGGCCAGAGCTCAACACCGACATTGCGAACGTCCAGCGATTGCTCCTACACTAAAGGTGCCAGCCCTGAAAGCTCTTGCTGGTCCTCATCTCCCACTGGTAACCTCTCAAACGAACCACAAACACTTGGCCTCTGAACTTGTTTAGGCTGCTAAAACTTCCAACGTATACAGCCTCTCCTGCTCAATCTGCCCAAAATTCACCAACGAAATTGCGAACGTCCAGCGATTGCTCCTACAGTAAAGGTGCCAGCCCTGAAAGCTCTTGCTGGTCCTCATCTCCCACTGGTAACCTCTCAAACGAACCACAAACACTTGGGCTCTGAACTTGTTTAGCCTACTAAAACTTCCAACGTACACAGCCTCTCCTGCTCAATCTGGCCAGAGCTCAACACCGACATTGCGAACGTCCAGGGATTGCTCCTACACTAAAGGTGCCAGCCCTGAAAGCTCTTGCTGGTCCTCATCTCCCACTGGTAACCTCTCAAACGAACCACAAACACTTGGGCTCTGAACTTGTTTAGCCTACTAAAACTTCCAACGTACACAGCCTCTCCTGCTCAATCTGCCCAAAATTCACCAATGAAATTACGAACGTCCAGGGATTGCTCCTACACTAAAGGTGCCAGCCCTGAAAGCTCTTGCTGGTCCTCATCTCCCACTGGTAACCTCTCAAACGAACCACAAACACTTGGGCTCTGAACTTGTTTAGCCTACTAAAACTTCCAACGTACACAGCCTCTCCTGCTCAATCTGGCCAGAGCTCAACACCGAAATTGCGAACGTCCAGCGATTGCTCCTACACTAAAGGTGCCAGCCCTGAAAGCTCTTGCTGGTCCTCATCTCCCACTGGTAACCTCTCAAACGAACCACAAACACTTGGCCTCTGAACTTGTTTAGGCTGCTAAAACTTCCAACGTACACAGCCTCTCCTGCTCAATCTGGCCAAAATTCACCAACGAAATTGCGAACGTCCAGCGATTGCTCCTACACTAAAGGTGCCAGCCCTGAAAGCTCTTGCTGGTCCTCATCTCCCACTGGTAACCTCTCAAACGAACCACAAACACTTGGCCTCTGAACTTGTTTAGCCTACTAAAACTTCCAACGTACACAGCCTCTCCTGCTCAATCTGGCCAGAGCTCAACACCGACATTGCGAACGTCCAGCGATTGCTCCTACACTAAAGGTGCCAGCCCTGAAAGCTCTTGCTGGTCCTCATCTCCCACTGGTAACCTCTCAAACGAACCACAAACACTTGGGCTCTGAACTTGTTTAGCCTACTAAAACTTCCAACGTACACAGCCTCTCCTGCTCAATCTGCCCAAAATTCACCAATGAAATTACGAACGTCCAGCGATTGCTCCTACACTAAAGGTGCCAGCCCTGAAAGCTCTTGCTGGTCCTCATCTCCCACTGGTAACCTCTCAAACGAACCACAAACACTTGGGCTCTGAACTTGTTTAGCCTACTAAAACTTCCAACGTACACAGCCTCTCCTGCTCAATCTGGCCAGAGCTCAACACCGAAATTGCGAACGTCCAGCGATTGCTCCTACACTAAAGGTGCCAGCCCTGAAAGCTCTTGCTGGTCCTCATCTCCCACTGGTAACCTCTCAAACGAACCACAAACACTTGGCCTCTGAACTTGTTTAGGCTGCTAAAACTTCCAACGTACACAGCCTCTCCTGCTCAATCTGGCCAAAATTCACCAACGAAATTGCGAACGTCCAGCGATTGCTCCTACACTAAAGGTGCCAGCCCTGAAAGCTCTTGCTGGTCCTCATCTCCCACTGGTAACCTCTCAAACGAACCACAAACACTTGGCCTCTGAACTTGTTTAGCCTACTAAAACTTCCAACGTACACAGCCTCTCCTGCTCAATCTGGCCAGAGCTCAACACCGACATTGCGAACGTCCAGCGATTGCTCCTACACTAAAGGTGCCAGCCCTGAAAGCTCTTGCTGGTCCTCATCTCCCACTGGTAACCTCTCAAACGAACCACAAACACTTGGGCTCTGAACTTGTTTAGCCTACTAAAACTTCCAACGTACACAGCCTCTCCTGCTCAATCTGGCCAGAGCTCAACACCGACATTGCGAACGTCCAGCGATTGCTCCTACACTAAAGGTGCCAGCCCTGAAAGCTCTTGCTGGTCCTCATCTCCCACTGGTAACCTCTCAAACGAACCACAAACACTTGGCCTCTGAACTTGTTTAGCCTACTAAAACTTCCAACGTACACAGCCTCTCCTGCTCAATCTGGCCAGAGCTCAACACCGAAATTGCGAACGTCCAGCGATTGCTCCTACACTAAAGGTGCCAGCCCTGAAAGCTCTTGCTGGTCCTCATCTCCCACTGGTAACCTCTCAAACGAACCACAAACACTTGGGCTCTGAACTTGTTTAGCCTACTAAAACTTCCAACGTACACAGCCTCTCCAGCTCAATCTGGCCAGAGCTCAACACCGACATTGCGAACGTCCAGCGATTGCTCCTACACTAAAGGTGCCAGCCCTGAAAGCTCTTGCTGGTCCTCATCTCCCACTGGTAACCTCTCAAACGAACCACAAACACTTGGGCTCTGAACTTGTTTAGCCTACTAAAACTTCCAACGTACACAGCCTCTCCTGCTCAATCTGGCTAGAGCTCAACACCGACATTGCGAACGTCCAGCGATTGCTCCTACACTAAAGGTGCCAGCCCTGAAAGCTCTTGCTGGTCCTCATCTCCCACTGCTAACCTCTCAAACGAACCACAAACACTTGGGCTCTGAACTTGTTTAGCCTACTAAAACTTCCAACGTACACAGCCTCTCCTGCTCAATCTGGCCAAAATTGACCAACGAAATTACGAACGTGCAGCGATTGCTCCTACACTAAAGGTGCCAGCCCTGAAAGCTCTTGCTGGTCCTCATCTCCCACTGGTAACCTCTCAAACGAACCACAAACACTTGGGCTCTGAACTTGTTTAGCCTACTAAAACTTCCAACGTACACAGCCTCTCCTGCTCAATCTGCCCAAAATTCACCAACGAAATTGCGAACGTCCAGCGATTGCTCCTACACTAAAGGTGCCAGCCCTGAAAGCTCTTGCTGGTCCTCATCTCCCACTGGTAACCTCTCAAACGAACCACAAACACTTGGGCTCTGAACTTGTTTAGCCTACTAAAACTTCCAACGTACACAGCCTCTCCTGCTCAATCTGCCCAAAATTCACCAACGAAATTACGAACGTCCAGCGATTGCTCCTACACTAAAGGTGCCAGCCCTGAAAGCTCTTGCTGGTCCTCATCTCCCACTGGTAACCTCTCAAACGAACCACAAACACTTGGGCTCTGAACTTGTTTAGCCTACTAAAACTTCCAACGTACACAGCCTCTCCTGCTCAATCTGGCCAGAGCTCAACACCGACATTGCGAACGTCCAGGGATTGCTCCTACACTAAAGGTGCCAGCCCTGAAAGCTCTTGCTGGTCCTCATCTCCCACTGGTAACCTCTCAAACAAACCACAAACACTTGGCCTCTGAACTTGTTTAGCCTACTAAAACTTCCAACGTACACAGCCTCTCCTGCTCAATCTGGCTAGAGCTCAACACCGACATTGCGAACGTCCAGGGATTGCTCCTACACTAAAGGTGCCAGCCCTGAAAGCTCTTGCTGGTCCTCATCTCCCACTGGTAACCTCTCAAACGAACCACAAACACTTGGGCTCTGAACTTGTTTAGCCTACTAAAACTTCCAATGTACACAGCCTCTCCTGCTCAATCTGGCCAGAGCTCAACACCGACATTGCGAACGTCCAGCGATTGCTCCTACACTAAAGGTGCCAGCCCTGAAAGCTCTTGCTGGTCCTCATCTCCCACTGGTAACCTCTCAAACGAACCACAAACACTTGGGCTCTGAACTTGTTTAGCCTACTAAAACTTCCAACGTACACAGCCTCTCCTGCTCAATCTGGCTAGAGCTCAACACCGAAATTGCGAACGTCCAGCGATTGCTCCTACACTAAAGGTGCCAGCCCTGAAAGCTCTTGCTGGTCCTCATCTCCCACTGGTAACCTCTCAAACGAACCACAAACACTTGGCCTCTGAACTTGTTTAGCCTAATAAAACTTCCAACGTACACAGCCTCTCCTGCTCAATCTGCCCAAAATTGACCAACGAAATTACGAACGTGCAGCGATTGCTCCTACACTAAAGGTGCCAGACCTGAAAGCTCTTGCTGGTCCTCATCTCCCACTGGTAACCTCTCAAACGAACCACAAACACTTGGGCTCTGAACTTGTTTAGCCTACTAAAACTTCCAACGTACACAGCCTCTCCTGCTCAATCTGGCCAGAGCTCAACACCGACATTGCGAACGTCCAGCGATTGCTCCTACACTAAAGGTGCCAGCCCTGAAAGCTCCTGCTGGTCCTCATCTCCCACTGGTAACCTCTCAAACGAACCACAAACACTTGGGCTCTGAACTTGTTTAGCCTACTAAAACTTCCAACGTACACAGCCTCTCCTGCTCAATCTGGCCAGAGCTCAACACCGACATTGCGAACGTCCAGCGATTGCTCCTACACTAAAGGTGCCAGCCCTGAAAGCTCTTGCTGGTCCTCATCTCCCACTGGTAACCTCTCAAACGAACCACAAACACTTGGGCTCTGAACTTGTTTAGCCTACTAAAACTTCCAACGTACACAGCCTCTCCTGCTCAATCTGGCTAGAGCTCAACACCGAAATTGCGAACGTCCAGGGATTGCTCCTACACTAAAGGTGTCAGCCCTGAAAGCTCTTGCTGGTCCCCATCTCCCACTGGTAACCTCTCAAACGAACCACAAACACTTGGGCTCTGAACTTGTTTAGCCTACTAAAACTTCCAACGTACACAGCCTCTCCTGCTCAATCTGGCCAGAGCTCAACACCGAAATTGCGAACGTCCAGCGATTGCTCCTACACTAAAGGTGCCAGCCCTGAAAGCTCTTGCTGGTCCTCATCTCCCACTGGTAACCTCTCAAACGAACCACAAACACTTGGGCTCTGAACTTGTTTAGCCTACTAAAACTTCCAACGTACACAGCCTCTCCTGCTCAATCTGCCCAAAATTGACCAACGAAATTACGAACGTCCAGGGATTGCTCCTACACTAAAGGTGCCAGCCCTGAAAGCTCTTGCTGGTCCTCATCTCCCACTGGTAACCTCTCAAACGAACCACAAACACTTGGCCTCTGAACTTGTTTAGCCTACTAAAACTTCCAACGTACACAGCCTCTCCTGCTCAATCTGGCCAGAGCTCAAAACCGAAATTGCGAACGTCCAGGGATTGCTCCTACACTAAAGGTGCCAGCCCTGAAAGCTCTTGCTGGTCCTCATCTCCCACTGGTAACCTCTCAAACGAACCACAAACACTTGGCCTCTGAACTTGTTTAGCCTACTAAAACTTCCAACATACACAGCCTCTCCTGCTCAATCTGGCCAGAGCTCAACACCGAAATTGCGAACGTCCAGCGATTGCTCCTACACTAAAGGTGCCAGCCCTGAAAGCTCTTGCTGGTCCTCATCTCCCACTGGTAACCTCTCAAACGAACCACAAACACTTGGGCTCTGAACTTGTTTAGCCTACCAAAACTTCCAACGTACACAGCCTCTCCTGCTCAATCTGGCTAGAGCTCAACACCGAAATTGCGAACGTGCAGCGATTGCTCCTACACTAAAGGTGCCAGCCCTGAAAGCTCTTGCTGGTCCTCATCTCCCACTGGTAACCTCTCAAACGAACCACAAACACTTGGGCTCTGAACTTGTTTAGCCTACTAAAACTTCCAACGTACACAGCCTCTCCTGCTCAATCTTCCCAAAATTCACCAAAGAAATTAAGAACGTGCAGCGATTGCTCCTACACTAAAGGTGCCAGCCCTGAAAGCTCTTGCTGGTCCTCATCTCCCACTGGTAACCTCTCAAACGAACCACAAACACTTGGGCTCTGAACTTGTTTAGCCTACTAAAACTTCCAACGTACACAGCCTCTCCTGCTCAATCTGGCCAGAGCTCAACACCGACATTGCGAACGTCCAGCGATTGCTCCTACACTAAAGGTGCCAGCCCTGAAAGCTCTTGCTGGTCCTCATCTCCCACTGGTAACCTCTCAAACGAACCACAAACACTTGGCCTCTGAACTTGTTTAGCCTACTAAAACTTCCAACGTACACAGCCTCTCCTGATCAATCTGGCCAGAGCTCAACACTGACATTGCGAACGTCCAGCGATTGCTCCTACACTAAAGGTGCCAGCCCTGAAAGCTCTTGCTGGTCCTCATCTCCCACTGGTAACCTCTCAAACGAACCACAAACACTTGGCCTCTGAACTTGTTTAGCCTACTAAAACTTCCAACGTACACAGCCTCTCCTGCTCAATCTGGCTAGAGCTCAACACCGACATTGCGAACGTCCAGCGATTGCTCCTACACTAAAGGTGCCAGCCCTGAAAGCTCTTGCTGGTCCTCATCTCCCACTGGTAACCTCTCAAACGAACCACAAACACTTGGGCTCTGAACTTGTTTAGCCTAATAAAACTTCCAACGTACACAGCCTCTCCTGCTCAATCTGCCCAAAATTGACCAACGAAATTACGAACGTGCAGCGATTGCTCCTACACTAAAGGTGCCAGCCCTGAAAGCTCTTGCTGGTCCTCATCTCCCACTGGTAACCTCTCAAACGAACCACAAACACTTGGGCTCTGAACTTGTTTAGCCTACTAAAACTTCCAACGTACACAGCCTCTCCTGCTCAATCTGGCCAAAATTCACCAACGAAATTGCGAACGTCCAGCGATTGCTCCTACACTAAAGGTGCCAGCCCTGAAAGCTCTTGCTGGTCCTCATCTCCCACTGGTAACCTCTCAAACGAACCACAAACACTTGGGCTCTGAACTTGTTTAGCCTACTAAAACTTCCAACGTACACAGCCTCTCCTGCTCAATCTGGCCAGAGCTCAACACCGACATTGCGAACGTCCAGCGATTGCTCCTACACTAAAGGTGCCAGCCCTGAAAGCTCTTGCTGGTCCTCATCTCCCACTGGTAACCTCTCAAACGAACCACAAACACTTGGGTTCTGAACTTGTTTCGCCTACTAAAACTTCCAACGTACACAGCCTCTCCTGCTCAATCTGCCCAAAATTCAGCAACAAAATTGCGAACGTCCAGCGATTGCTCCTACACTAAAGGTGCCAGCCCTGAAAGCTCTTGCTGGTCCTCATCTCCCACTGGTAACCTCTCAAACGAACCACAAACACTTGGGCTCTGAACTTGTTTAGCCTACTAAAACTTCCAACGTACACAGCCTCTCCTGCTCAATCTGGCCAAAATTCAGCAACAAAATTGCGAACGTCCAGCGATTGCTCCTACACTAAAGGTGCCAGCCCTGAAAGCTCTTGCTGGTCCTCATCTCCCACTGGTAACCTCTCAAACGAACCACAAACACTTGGGCTCTGAACTTGTTTAGCCTACTAAAACTTCCAACATACACAGCCTCTCCTGCTCAATCTGGCCAGAGCTCAACACCGAAATTGCGAACGTCCAGCGATTGCTCCTACACTAAAGGTGCCAGCCCTGAAAGCTCTTGCTGGTCCTCATCTCCCACTGGTAACCTCTCAAACGAACCACAAACACTTGGGCTCTCAACTTGTTTAGCCTACTAAAACTTCCAACGTACACAGCCTCTCCTGCTCAATCTGGCCAGAGCTCAACACCGACATTGCGAACGTCCAGGGATTGCTCCTACACTAAAGGTGCCAGCCCTGAAAGCTCTTGCTGGTCCTCATCTCCCACTGGTAACCTCTCAAGCGAACCACAAACACTTGGGCTCTGAACTTGTTTCGCCTACTAAAACTTCCAACGTACACAGCCTCCCCTGCTCAATCTGCCCAAAGTTCACCAACGAAATTGCGAACGTCCAGGGATTGCTCCTACACTAAAGGTGCCAGCCCTGAAAGCTCTTGCTGGTCCTCATCTCCCACTGGTAACCTCTCAAACGAACCACAAACACTTGGGCTCTGAACTTGTTTAGCCTACTAAAACTTCCAACGTACACAGCCTCTCCTGCTCAATCTGGCCAGAGCTCAACACCGACATTGCGAACGTCCAGCGATTGCTCCTACACTAAAGGTGCCAGCCCTGAAAGCTCTTGCTGGTCCTCATCTCCCACTGGTAACCTCTCAAACGAACCACAAACACTTGGGCTCTGAACTTGTTTAGCCTACTAAAACTTCCAACGTACACAGCCTCTCCTGCTCAATCTGGCCAGAGCTCAACACCGACATTGCGAACGTCCAGCGATTGCTCCTACACTAAAGGTGCCAGCCCTGAAAGCTCTTGCTGGTCCTCATCTCCCACTGGTAACCTCTCAAGCGAACCACAAACACTTGGGCTCTGAACTTGTTTCGCCTACTAAAACTTCCAACGTACACAGCCTCCCCTGCTTCAAATCTGCCCAAAGTTCACCAACGAAATTGCGAACGTCCAGCGATTGCTCCTACACTAAAGGTGCCAGCCCTGAAAGCTCTTGCTGGTCCTCATCTCCCACTGGTAACCTCTCAAACGAACCACAAACACTTGGGCTCTGAACTTGTTTAGCCTACTAAAACTTCCAACGTACACAGCCTCTCCTGCTCAATCTGGCCAAAATTCAGCAACAAAATTGCGAACGTCCAGCGATTGCTCCTACACTAAAGGTGCCAGCCCTGAAAGCTCTTGCTGGTCCTCATCTCCCACTGGTAACCTCTCAAACGAACCACAAACACTTGGGCTCTGAACTTGTTTAGCCTACTAAAACTTCCAACATACACAGCCTCTCCTGCTCAATCTGGCCAGAGCTCAACACCGAAATTGCGAACGTCCAGCGATTGCTCCTACACTAAAGGTGCCAGCCCTGAAAGCTCTTGCTGGTCCTCATCTCCCACTGGTAACCTCTCAAACGAACCACAAACACTTGGGCTCTCAACTTGTTTAGCCTACTAAAACTTCCAACGTACACAGCCTCTCCTGCTCAATCTGGCCAGAGCTCAACACCGACATTGCGAACGTCCAGGGATTGCTCCTACACTAAAGGTGCCAGCCCTGAAAGCTCTTGCTGGTCCTCATCTCCCACTGGTAACCTCTCAAGCGAACCACAAACACTTGGGCTCTGAACTTGTTTCGCCTACTAAAACTTCCAACGTACACAGCCTCCCCTGCTCAATCTGCCCAAAGTTCACCAACGAAATTGCGAACGTCCAGGGATTGCTCCTACACTAAAGGTGCCAGCCCTGAAAGCTCTTGCTGGTCCTCATCTCCCACTGGTAACCTCTCAAACGAACCACAAACACTTGGGCTCTGAACTTGTTTAGCCTACTAAAACTTCCAACGTACACAGCCTCTCCTGCTCAATCTGGCCAGAGCTCAACACCGACATTGCGAACGTCCAGCGATTGCTCCTACACTAAAGGTGCCAGCCCTGAAAGCTCTTGCTGGTCCTCATCTCCCACTGGTAACCTCTCAAACGAACCACAAACACTTGGGCTCTGAACTTGTTTAGCCTACTAAAACTTCCAACGTACACAGCCTCTCCTGCTCAATCTGGCCAGAGCTCAACACCGACATTGCGAACGTCCAGCGATTGCTCCTACACTAAAGGTGCCAGCCCTGAAAGCTCTTGCTGGTCCTCATCTCCCACTGGTAACCTCTCAAGCGAACCACAAACACTTGGGCTCTGAACTTGTTTCGCCTACTAAAACTTCCAACGTACACAGCCTCCCCTGCTCAATCTGCCCAAAGTTCACCAACGAAATTGCGAACGTCCAGGGATTGCTCCTACACTAAAGGTGCCAGCCCTGAAAGCTCTTGCTGGTCCTCATCTCCCACTGGTAACCTCTCAAACGAACCACAAACACTTGGGCTCTGAACTTGTTTAGCCTACTAAAACTTCCAACGTACACAGCCTCTCCTGCTCAATCTGGCCAGAGCTCAACACCGACATTGCGAACGTCCAGCGATTGCTCCTACACTAAAGGTGCCAGCCCTGAAAGCTCTTGCTGGTCCTCATCTCCCACTGGTAACCTCTCAAACGAACCACAAACACTTGGGCTCTGAACTTGTTTAGCCTACTAAAACTTCCAACGTACACAGCCTCTCCTGCTCAATCTGGCCAGAGCTCAACACCGACATTGCGAACGTCCAGGGATTGCTCCTACACTAAAGGTGCCAGCCCTGAAAGCTCTTGCTGGTCCTCATCTCCCACTGGTAACCTCTCAAACGAACCACAAACACTTGGGCTCTGAACTTGTTTCGCCTACTAAAACTTCCAACGTACACAGCCTCTCCTGCTCAATCTGGCCAGAGCTCAACACCGACATTGCGAACGTCCAGCGATTGCTCCTACACTAAAGGTGCCAGCCCTGAAAGCTCTTGCTGGTCCTCATCTCCCACTGGTAACCTCTCAAACGAACCACAAACACTTGGCCTCTGAACTTGTTTAGCCTAATAAAACTTCCAACGTACACAGCCTCTCCTGCTCAATCTGGCCAGAGCTCAACACCGAAATTGCGAACGTCCAGGGATTGCTCCTACACTAAAGGTGCCAGCCCTGAAAGCTCTTGCTGGTCCTCATCTCCCACTGGTAACCTCTCAAACGAACCACAAACACTTGGCCTCTGAACTTGTTTAGCCTACTAAAACTTCCAACGTACACAGCCTCTCCTGCTCAATCTGCCCAAAATTCAGCCAACAAAATTGCGAACGTCCAGCGATTGCTCCTACACTAAAGGTGCCAGCCCTGAAAGCTCTTGCTGGTCCTCATCTCCCACTGGTAACCTCTCAAACGAAGCACAAACACTTGGGCTCTGAACTTGTTTCGCCTATTAAAACTTCCAACGTACACAGCCTCTCCTGCTCAATCTGGCCAGAGCTCAACACCGAAATTGCGAACGTCCAGCGATTGCACCTACACTAAAGGTGCCAGCCCTGAAAGCTCTTGCTGGTCCTCATCTCCCACTGGTAACCTCTCAAACGAACCACAAACACTTGGGCTCTGAACTTGTTTCGCCTACTAAAACTTCCAACGTACACAGCCTCTCCTGCTCAATCTGGCCAGAGCTCAACACCGAAATTGCGAACGTCCAGCGATTGCTCCTACACTAAAGGTGCCAGCCCTGAAAGCTCTTGCTGGTCCTCATCTCCCACTGGTAACCTCTCAAACGAACCACAAACACTTGGGCTCTGAACTTGTTTAGCCTACTAAAACTTCCAACGTACACAGCCTCTCCTGCTCAATCTGGCCAGAGCTCAACACCGAAATTGCGAACGTCCAGCGATTGCTCCTACACTAAAGGTGCCAGCCCTGAAAGCTCTTGCTGGTCCTCATCTCCCACTGGTAACCTCTCAAACGAACCACAAACACTTGGCCTCTGAACTTGTTTAGCCTACTAAAACTTCCAACGTACACAGCCTCTCCTGCTCAATCTGGCCAGAGCTCAACACCGACATTGCGAACGTCCAGGGATTGCTCCTACACTACAGGTGCCAGCCCTGAAAGCTCTTGCTGGTCCTCATCTCCCACTGGTAACCTCTCAAACGAACCACAAACACTTGGGCTCTGAACTTGTTTAGGCTGCTAAAACTTCCAACGTACACAGCCTCTCCTGCTCAATCTGGCCAAAATTCACCAACGAAATTGCGAACGTCCAGGGATTGCTCCTACACTAAAGGTGCCAGCCCTGAAAGCTCTTGCTGGTCCTCATCTCCCACTGGTAACCTCTCAAACGAACCACAAACACTTGGGCTCTGAACTTGTTTAGCCTACTAAAACTTCCAACGTACACAGCCTCTCCTGCTCAATCTTCCCAAAATTCACCAAAGAAATTAAGAACGTGCAGCGATTGCTCCTACACTAAAGGTGCCAGCCCTGAAAGCTCTTGCTGGTCCTCATCTCCCACTGGTAACCTCTCAAACGAACCACAAACACTTGGGCTCTGAACTTGTTTAGCCTACTAAAACTTCCAACGTACACAGCCTCTCCTGCTCAATCTGGCCAGAGCTCAACACCGACATTGCGAACGTCCAGCGATTGCTCCTACACTAAAGGTGCCAGCCCTGAAAGCTCTTGCTGGTCCTCATCTCCCACTGGTAACCTCTCAAACGAACCACAAACACTTGGCCTCTGAACTTGTTTAGCCTACTAAAACTTCCAACGTACACAGCCTCTCCTGATCAATCTGGCCAGAGCTCAACACTGACATTGCGAACGTCCAGCGATTGCTCCTACACTAAAGGTGCCAGCCCTGAAAGCTCTTGCTGGTCCTCATCTCCCACTGGTAACCTCTCAAACGAACCACAAACACTTGGCCTCTGAACTTGTTTAGCCTACTAAAACTTCCAACGTACACAGCCTCTCCTGCTCAATCTGGCTAGAGCTCAACACCGACATTGCGAACGTCCAGCGATTGCTCCTACACTAAAGGTGCCAGCCCTGAAAGCTCTTGCTGGTCCTCATCTCCCACTGGTAACCTCTCAAACGAACCACAAACACTTGGGCTCTGAACTTGTTTAGCCTAATAAAACTTCCAACGTACACAGCCTCTCCTGCTCAATCTGCCCAAAATTGACCAATGAAATTACGAACGTGCAGCGATTGCTCCTACACTAAAGGTGCCAGCCCTGAAAGCTCTTGCTGGTCCTCATCTCCCACTGGTAACCTCTCAAACGAACCACAAACACTTGGGCTCTGAACTTGTTTAGCCTACTAAAACTTCCAACGTACACAGCCTCTCCTGCTCAATCTGGCCAAAATTCACCAACGAAATTGCGAACGTCCAGCGATTGCTCCTACACTAAAGGTGCCAGCCCTGAAAGCTCTTGCTGGTCCTCATCTCCCACTGGTAACCTCTCAAACGAACCACAAACACTTGGGCTCTGAACTTGTTTAGCCTACTAAAACTTCCAACGTACACAGCCTCTCCTGCTCAATCTGGCCAGAGCTCAACACCGACATTGCGAATGTCCAGCGATTGCTCCTACACTAAAGGTGCCAGCCCTGAAAGCTCTTGCTGGTCCTCATCTCCCACTGGTAACCTCTCAAACGAACCACAAACACTTGGGCTCTGAACTTGTTTCGCCTACTAAAACTTCCAACGTACACAGCCTCTCCTGCTCAATCTGCCCAAAATTCAGCAACAAAATTGCGAACGTCCAGCGATTGCTCCTACACTAAAGGTGCCAGCCCTGAAAGCTCTTGCTGGTCCTTCATCTCCCACTGGTAACCTCTCAAACGAACCACAAACACTTGGGCTCTGAACTTGTTTAGCCTACTAAAACTTCCAACGTACACAGCCTCTCCTGCTCAATCTGGCCAAAATTCACCAACGAAATTGCGAACGTCCAGCGATTGCTCCTACACTAAAGGTGCCAGCCCTGAAAGCTCTTGCTGGTCCTCATCTCCCACTGGTAACCTCTCAAACGAACCACAAACACTTGGGCTCTGAACTTGTTTAGCCTACTAAAACTTCCAACGTACACAGCCTCTCCTGCTCAATCTGGCCAGAGCTCAACACCGACATTGCGAACGTCCAGGGATTGCTCCTACACTAAAGGTGCCAGCCCTGAAAGCTCTTGCTGGTCCTCATCTCCCACTGGTAACCTCTCAAGCGAACCACAAACACTTGGGCTCTGAACTTGTTTCGCCTACTAAAACTTCCAACGTACACAGCCTCCCCTGCTCAATCTGGCCAAAGTTCACCAACGAAATTGCGAACGTCCAGGGATTCCTCCTACACTAAAGGTGCCAGCCCTGAAAGCTCTTGCTGGTCCTCATCTCCCACTGGTAACCTCTCAAACGAACCACAAACACTTGGGCTCTGAACTTGTTTAGCCTACTAAAACTTCCAACGTACACAGCCTCTCCTGCTCAATCTGGCCAGAGCTCAACACCGACATTGCGAACGTCCAGCGATTGCTCCTACACTAAAGGTGCCAGCCCTGAAAGCTCTTGCTGGTCCTCATCTCA